>NC_041392.1:507328390-507397589 GCF_002162155.2 Triticum dicoccoides
AAAACGGACCACCTACGGTCAAAATGGGGGTCCTGTTCATCGGGAGGGGTGTGGCGTACCGCAAAATGGGACTCCACGGGATACTGTTCATCTCCACCGTCGACCTCCTCCAGCCTCCACGGGCTACCGTCGACCTCCTCCAGCCTCCACGGGCTCCTGTTCATCGGCTACTGTTCAACCACCCCTCCCACGTCTACTGTTCATCCAGCCCTCCACACCACGGGGTCCTGTTCAACCACCCCTCCACGGGCACCCCTCCACCGTCTACTGTTCATCCAGCCCTCCACACCACGGGGTCCTGTTCAACCACCCCTCCACGGGCACCCCTTCACCGTCTACTGTTCATCCAGCCCTCCACCACACCACGGGGTCCTATTCATCCAGAGGCAACGCCACCGCTCACTGTTCATCCAAACCCCCCGCAACGCTCACTGTTCATCCCAGAGGCAGCATCGACCGGCTTCAGTTAGTAGCAGTAGCGAAGGAATCGCTCGATCGGGTTCAGTTAACAGTCATCGATCGATCGCTTGGGTTCAGTAACGCGTAGCCTGCAGTGAAATCGCTCGGGTTCAGTTAGAGCCCAATGCCTCGCTCAGGTTCAGTTAGAGCCAACGCCTCGCACACACATGCGTACGTGTACGAGAGAAACACGCATCGCTCGGCCCCCGACCTCCCACCATAACCGAGAACTCCCCGAAATTTTCCTCGCCCTCGCTTCTACCATAGTTTTTTCTGTCATGGACGGCCCAAAGAATGTCATACAGCTGTGTCTCCGGCCCGCCCAGGACGAAAAGCCCATTTTCTTTCATGATTTTTTGTCATAGAAGTAGGAGCCCACCACATCTATGATGATACCGGGTTTTGTCACAATTATCGTCATAGAAGTGTCATATATATGACAGGAAAAAAATTCGTTCGGCCCAAAATGTCATGGATGTGTCTTTTTTTGTAGTGACTAGAGTCAATAATCTATTTCACATCATTATGTGATTAATACCCAAAGAGTGATCATGTTTTGCTTGTGAGAGAAGTTTAGTCTACAAGTCTGCAACATTCAGATCCATATGTATTTCACAAATTTCTATGTCTATAATGCTCTGCACGGAGCTACTCTAGCTAATTGCTCCCACTTTCAACATGTATCAAGATCGAGACTTAGAGTCATCTAGATCGATGTAAAAAGCTTTCATCGATGTAACTCTTTACGACGAACTCTTTTATCTCCTCCATAACCGAGAAATATTTCCTTAGTCCTCTAAGGATAATTTTGACCACTGTCCAGTGATCTACTCCTAGATCACCATTATACTCCCTTGCCAGGAAAATGCAAGGTATACAATAGGACTGGTAAACAGCATAGCATACTTTATAGAACCTATGACTGAGGCACAGGGAATGACTTTTCATTCTCTTTCTATTTTCTGTCGTGGTCGGGTTTTGAGTCTTTACTCAACTTCACACCTTGCAAACACAGGCAAGAACTCCTTCTTTGACTGTTCCATTTTGAACTACTTCAAAATCTTGTCAAGGTATGTACTTATTTAAAAACTTATCAAGTGTCTTGATCTATCTCTATAGATCTTGATGCTCAATGTGTAAGCAGCTTCATTGAGGTCTTTCTTTGAAAAACTCTTTTCAAATATTCCTTTATGCTTTCCAGAAAATTCTACATTATTTCTGATCAACAATATGTCATTTACATATACTTATCGGAAATGTTGTAGTGCTCCCACTCACTTTCTTGTAAATACAGGCTTCACCGCAAGTCTGTATAAAATCCATATGCTTTGATCACTTTATCAAAGCATATATTCCAACTCCGAGATGTTTGCACCAGTCCATAGATGGATCGCTGAAGCTTTCTCACTTTGTTAGCACCTTTAGGATTGACAAAACCTTCTGGTTGCATCATATACAACTCTTCTTTAAGAAATCCATTAAGGAATACAGTTTTGACATCCATTTGCCAGATTTCATTAAATGCGGCAACTGCTAACATGATTCGAACAGACTTTTAAGCATCGATACGAGTGAGTAAATCTCATCGTAGTCAACACCTTGAACTTGTCGAAAAAAATTGCCGAGCTTTGTAGATAGTAACACTACTATCAGCATCTGTCTTCCTCTTGAAGATCCATTTATTCTTAATGACTCACCGATCATCGGGCAAGTCAATCAAAGTCCATACTTTGTTCTCATACATGGATCCCATCTTAGATTTCATGGCCTCAAGCCATTTCGTGGAATTTGGGCTCATCATCGCTTCCTCATAGTTCGTAGGTTCATCACGGTCTAGTAACATGACTTCCAAAAAGGATTATCGTACCACTCTGGTGCGGACAATACTCTAGTTGTCCTACGAGGTTCGGTAGTAACTTAATCTGAAGTTTCATGATCATCATCATTAGCTTCCTTACTAATTGGTGTAGAGATCACTGGAACTGATTTCTGTGATGAACTACTTTCCAATTCGGGAGAACGTACAATTACCTCATCAAGTTCTACATTCCTCCCACTCACTTCTTTCGAGAGAAACTCCTTCTCTAGAAAGGATCCACTTTTAGCAACAAAGATCTTGCCTTTGGATCTGTGATAGAAGGTGTACCCAATAGTTTCCTTTGGGTATTCTGTGAAGACAGATTTCTCCGATTTGGGTTCGAGCTTATCAGGTTGAAACTTTTTCACATAAGCATCGCAGCCCCAAACTTTAAGAAACGATAGCTTTGGTTTCTTACCAAACCATAGTTCATACGGTGTCATCTCAATGGATTTAGATGGTGCCCTATTTAACGTGAATGCAGCTATCTCTAATGCATAACCCCAACATGATAGTGATAAATCGGTAAGAGACATCATAGATCGCACCATATCTAATAAAGTACGGTTATGACGTTCGGACACACCATTACGCTGTGGTGTTCCAGGTGGCGTGAGTTGCGAAAATATTCTACATTGTTTCAAATGAAGACCAAACTCGTAACTCAAATGTTCTCCTCCACGATCAGATTACGGAAACTTTATTTTCTTGTTACGATGATTTTCCACTTCACTCTGAAATTCTTTGAACTTTTCAAATGTTTCAGACTTATCTTTCATCAAGTAGATATACCCATATCCGCTCAAATCATCTGTGAAGGTCAGAAAATAACGATACCCGCTGCGAGCCTCAACACTCATCGGACCGCATACATCAGTATGTATTATTTCCAATAAGTCAGTTGCTCGCTCCATTGTTCCGGAGAACGGAGTCTTAGTCATCTTGCCCATGAGGCATGGTTCGCAAGCATCAAGTGATTCCAAAAACCCATCAGCATGGAGTTTCTTCATGCGCTTTACACCAATATGACCTAAACGGCAGTGCCAACAATAAGTTGCACTATCATTATTAACTTTGCATCTTTTGGCTTCAATATTATAAATATGTGTATCACTATGATCGAGATCCAATAAGCCATTTTCATTGGGTGTATGACCACAGAAGGTTTTATTCATGTAAACAGAACAACAATTATTCTCTAACTTAAATGAATAACCGTATTGCAATAAACATGATCAAATCATATGCATGCTCAACGCAAACACCAAATAACACTTATTTAGGTTCAACACTAATCCCGAAAGTATAGGGAGTGTGCGATGATGATCATATCAATCTTGGAACCACTTCCAACACACATCGTCACTTCACCCTTAACTAGTCTATGTTCATGCCGCAACTCCCGTTTCGAGTTACTACTCTTTAGTGACTGAACCAGTATCAAAATACCGAGGGATTGCTATGAACACTAGTAAAGTACACATCAATAAAATGTATATCAAATATACCTTTGTTTATTTTGCCATCCTTCTTATCCGCCAAGTATCTAGGGCAGTTCCACTTCCAGTGACCATTTCCTTTGCAGTAGAAGCACTCAGTTTCAGGCTTGGGACTAGCTTTAGGCTTCTTCATGGGAGTGGCAACTTGCTTTCCATTCTTCTTGAAGTTCCCTTTCTTTCCCTTGCCCTTTTACTTGAAAATAGTGGTCTTGTCAACCATCAACACTTGATGTTTTTCTTGATTTCTACCTTCGTCAATTTTAGCATCACAAAGATCTTGGGCATCATTTCCGTTATCCTTTGCATATTATAGTTCATCACGAAGTTCTAGTAACTTGGTGATAGTGACTAGAGAACTCTGTCAATCACTATCTTATCTGGAAGATTAACTCCCACTTGTTTCAAGTGATTGTAGTACTCAGACATTCTAAGAACATGCTCACTAGCTGAGCTATTCTCCTCCATCTTGTAGGCAAAGTACTTGTCAGAGGTCTCATACCTCTCGACTCGGGCATGAGTCTGAAATACCAATTTCAGCTCTTGGAACATCTTATATGCTCCGTGGAGTTCAAAACATTTTTGAAGTCCCGGTTCTAAGTCGTAAAGCATGGTGCACTAAACTATCAAGTAGTCATCATACCAAGTTTTGCAAACATTCATAATGTCTGCATATGCTCCTGCAATAGGTCCGTCACCTAGCGGTGCATCAAGGACATAATTCTTCTGTGCAGCAATGAGGATAATCCTCAGATCACGAATCCAGTCCACATCATTGCTACTAACATCTTTAAATTTATTTTTCTCTAGGAACATATCAAAAATAAATGGGGAAGCTATGTGCGAGCTATTGATCTACAACATAGATATGTGAATACTATCAAGACTAAGTTCATGATAAATTTAAGTTTAATTAATCATATTACTTACGAACTCCCACTTAGATAGACATCCCTCTAATCATCTAAGTGATCACGTGATCCATATCAACTAAACCATAACCGATCATCACGTGAGATGGAGTAGTTTTCAATGGTGAACATCTCTATGTTGATCATATCTACTATATGATTCACGCTCGACCTTTCGGTCTCAGTGTCCCGAGGCCATATCTGCATATGCTAGGCTCGTAAAGTTTAACCCGAGTATTCTACGTGTGCAAAACTGTCTTACACCCGTTGTAGATGAATGTTGAGCTTATCACACCCGATCATCACGTGGTGTCTCGGCACGACGAACTTTGGCAACGGTGCATACTCAGGGAGAACACTTTTACCTTGAAATTTAGTGAGAGATTATCTTATAATGCTACCGTCAAACAAAGCAAAATAAGATGCATAAAGGATAAACATCACATGCAATCAAAATATGTGACATGATATGGCCATCATCATCTTGTGCCTTTGACCTCCATCTCCAATGTACCATCATGATCTCTATCGTCACCGGCATGACACCATGATCTCCATCATCTTGATCTCTTGAATGTGTCATCACACGGTCATCTCGCCAACTATTGCTATCGCATAGCGATAAAATAAAGCAATTGTTTGGCGCTTGCATCTTATGCAATAAAGAGACAACCATAAGGCTACTGCCAGTTGCCGACAACTTCAACAAAACATGATCATCTCATACAACAACTTATATCTCATCACTTCTTGACCATATCACATCACAACAAGCCCTACAAAAACAAGTTAGACGTCCTCTACTTTGTTGTTGCAAGTTTTATGTGGCTGCTACGGGTTTAGCAAGAACCGTTCTTACCTACGCATCAAAACCATAACGATAGTTCGTCAAGTTAGTGTTGTTTTAACCTTCACAAGGACCGGGCGTAGCCACACTCGGTTCAACTAAAGTTGGAGAAATTGACACCCGCCAGCCACCTGTGTGCAAAGCACATCGGTAGAACCAGTCTCGCGTAAGCATATGCGTAATGTCGGTCCAGGCCGCTTCATCCAACAATACCGCCGAACCAAAGTATGACATGCTGGTAAGCAGTATGACTTGTATCACCCACAACTCACTTGTGTTCTACTCGTGCATATAACATCTACGCATAAACCTGGATCTGATACCACTGTTGGGGAACATAGTAATTTCAAAATTTTCCTACGCACATGCAAGATCATGGTGATGCATAGCAACGAGAGGGGAGAGTGTTGTCCATGTACCCTCGTAGACCGTTAAGCGGAAGCGTTATGACAACGCGGTTCATGTAGTCGCACGTCTTCATGATCGACCGGTCCTCAGTACCGAACGTACGGCACCTCCGCGTTCAGCACATGTTCAGCTCGGTAACGTCCCATGAACTCACGATCTAGTAGATCTCGGGGAAGAGTTTTGTCAGCACGACGACGTGGTGACGATGTTGATGAAGCTACCGTCGCAGGGCTTCGCCTAAGCACTGCTACAGTATGACCGAGGTGCATTATGGTGGAGGGGGGCACCGCACACGGCTGGGAGAGATCAATGATCAACGTGTGTGTTCTAGGGTGCCTCCTGCCCCCGTATATAAAGGAGCAAGGGGGAGGCCGGCCGGCCCTCCTAGGGCGCGCCAGGAGGAGGAGTCCTCCTCCTAGTAGGAGTAGGACTCCCCTTTCCTACTCCTACTAGGAGGAGGAAAGGAAGGGGGAAGGGGAGAAGGAAGGAGAGGGAGGAAAGGGGGGCCGGCCCCCTAGTCCAATTCGGTTTGGGCTAGGGGGGGGCCGCGCCCTGCCTCCTCTCTTCCATCACTTGGCCCATGAGGCCCAATACTTCTTCCCCGTATTCCCGTAACTCCCCGGTACTCCAAAAAATACCTGAATCACTCGGAACATTTCCGATGTCCGAATATAGTCATCCAATATATCGATCTTTACTTCTCGACCATTTCGAGACTCCTCGTCATGTCCCCGATCTCATTCGGGACTCTGAACTACCTTTGGTACATCAAATCACATAAACTCATAATACCGATCGTCACCGAACGTTAAGCGTGCGGACCCTACGGGTTCGAGAACTATGTAGACATGACCGAGACATGTCTCCAGTCAATAACCAATAGCGGAACCTGGATGTTCATATTGGCTTCTACATATTCTACGAAGATCTTTATCGGTCAAACCGCATAACAACATATGTTGTTCCCTTTGTCATCGGTATGTTACTTGCCCGAGATTCGATCGTCGGTATCTCAATACCTAGTTCAATCTAGTTACCAGCAAGTCTCTTTACTCGTTCCGTAATGTACTATCCCACAAGTAATTCATTAGTTGCATTGCTTGCAAGGCTTATAGTGATGTGCATTACCGAGAGGGCCCAAAGATACCTCTCCGACAATTGGATTGACAAATCCTAATCTCGATCTATACCAACTCAACAAGTACCATCGGAGACACCTGTAGAGCACCTTTATAATCACCCAGTTACATTGTGACATTTGGTAGCACACAAAGTGTTCCTCCGGTAATCGGGGGTTGCATAATCTCATAGTCATAGGAACATGTATAAGTCATGAAGAAAGCAATAACAGTAAACTAAAACGATCTAGTGATAAGCTAACGGAATGGGTCAAGTCAATCACATCATTCTCCTAATGATGTGACCCTGTTAATCAAATGACAACTCATGTCTATGGCTAGGAAAATCAACCATCTTTGATCAACGAGCTAGTCAAGTAGAGGCATACTAGTGACACTATGTTTGTCTATGTATTCACACATGTATTATGTTTCCTTTAATACAATTCTAGGATGAATAATAAATAGTTATCATGATATAAGGAAATAAATAATAACTTTATTATTGCCTCTAGGGCATATTTCCTTCAGAAACAGCGCCACCACCAAGTGTAAAAACATAACCACTTGTGGCCTTAATCTCAACAGCATCAGATATCCAATTTGAGTCACTATAACCCTCAAGTACCCTTGGATACCCGGTGTAGTGAATTCCATAGCTCGCAGTGCCTTTCAAGTAGTGCATAACTCTCTCAAGCACATGCCAATGATCATCTCCCGGTTTTGACACAAACCGACTCAGCTTGCTCACAGCAAAAGAGATGTCAGGACTCGTGGCATTCACCAAATACATAAGCGAGCCAATAATCTGAGAATACCTCAGTTGATCTCTAGCAATCCGTTGATTCTTTCGAAGCAACACACTAGCATCATATGGAGTTGGAGAAGGCGTGCAGTCGCTATACCCAAAACGACTCAAGATCTTCTCCACATAGTGAGACTGAAGTAGTGTGATCCCACCATTCTCATCTCTCAACAGCTTGATGTTTAAGATAACATCGGCTACTCCTAGATCCTTCATCTCAAAGCAACGAGATAAGACATCCTTAACCTCCTTGATTAAATCAAGTTTGGTTCCAAAGATCAGTATGCCGTAGACATACAGACAAAGAATAACTCCTTCGCCCCCACCATAACGATAGCACACACACTTGTCACCATTGTTTACTACAAAGCCGGCAGTAGTTAATGTTATTTCGAACTTCTCATGCCACTCCTAAGGAGCTTGTTTAAGGCCATACAAAGACTTTAATAACTTGCACATCTTTCCTTCTTGACCAGGTACTACAAAACCATCTGGTTGATCCATGTAAATTTCCTCCTTCAACTCTCTGTTGAGGAAAGACGTCTTAACATCCATTTGATGAACGAGAAGACCATGTGAGGCAGCCAGTGATAGTAGCACTCGAATTGTGGCTAGTCTAGCCACGGGTGAGTAAGTATCAAAGAAGTCTTCACCTTCTTTCTGGGTATAACCCTTAGCCACAAGCCGGGCCTTGCACTTTTCAATCGTACCATCAGGTCTAAGCTTCTTCTTGAACACCCACTTACATCCTACAGGTTTGCACCCATAAGGACGGTCAATGATCTCCCAGGTTCCGTTAGCTAAGATGGAATCCATCTCGCTACGAACAGCTTCCTTCCAATAGTCAGCATCACGAGATGCATAGGCTTCTGAAATAGTCCTGGGTGTGTCATCCACAAGGTACACAATGAAATCATCACCAAAAGACTTTGCGGTCCTCTGTCTCTTACTCCTCACAGGAGTTCCATTGTCACCCTCAACAGGATTCTCAATGTGTTCCATCGCAATGGTGGGTTCAGGAATTACAGCGGATTCCTCACTAAATGGAGTAGGTATCTCCTGATTTGATGAACTCGACATATCCTTCATAGGAAATATGTCCTCAAAGAAAGTTGCATCGTTTGACTCCATAATCGTACCAACATGCATGTCGGATACCTCAGATTTTATTGTCAAAAATCTACAATGCTATGAAAAGCATAGTCCAGAAGTAACACGATCCACGGTTTTTGGTCCAAGCTTGCGCTTCTTGGGAATTGGTATATTGGCTTTCGCCAAACAACCCCAAGTATGTAGGTAAGAGAGTTTCAATCTTTTCCTTTCCCATTCCTCAAATGGAGTCATGGTCTTATGCTTTGTGGGAACTCGGTTTAGGACATGACACGCAGTCATTAGCGCCTCCCCCACCATTCCTTGGAGAGACCCGATGTGTCTAACATGGTGTTAACCATATTAGTTAGAGTTCGGTTCTTTGTTTCGGCTACCCCATTTGACTGAGGTGAGTAGGGAGGCGTCCTCTCATGGATTATACCATGTTATGCACAAAATAGATCAAATTCATTGGAAAAATACTCTCCACCACGATCGGACCTAAGCCGTTTAATTTTTCGATCAAGTTGGTTCTCTGCCTCAGCTTTATAGTTTTTTAAGAAAGTTAAAGCCTCGTCTTTTGATTTCAGAAGATACACATAACAATATCTAGTGGAGTCATCAATCAACGTCATGAAGTATCTCTTTCCACCTTTTGTCAACACGCCATTCATCTCACAAGGATCAGAATGTATAAGCTCTAGTGGCGCAAAGTCTCTTGCCTTTGCAGTCTTATGGGACTTGCGAGGTTGCTTAGCTTGCACACATACTTGGCACTTGGAGCCTTTAATAGTAGAGATGTTCGGAATTTAATTCATATTGGCTAGCCGTGTCATGCAAGCAAATTAATGTGACAAAGTCGTGAATGCCAAATATCAGACTCATTATTGTGGCAAACATTATTAATAACTTTAGTGCAAATATCTGACAAAGACAGGCGGAACAAGCCTCCGCTCTCATAGCCTTTTCCAACTTTATTGGATTCAAAAACCAACTTAAAACCATCTCGACATAAACGGGAACCGCTAATGAGATTTTTATTGATGGACGGCACATGATGAACGTTCTTCAGATGCACAGTCTTCCCCGAAGTAAACTTCAGGACGACCGTACCAACACCTCGAACGATGGCATGTGACCTGTTCCCCATCAGCACGGGAGAAGTCCCTGTGACATGGTAAGAAGAAAACATGGAGGCATCAGCACAAACATGTACATTGGCACCGGTGTCAATTAACCAATCAGGTGATTGAAATACTGAAAGGATGGTAGGAAGAATACCGTACCCAGATTCCTTCATATCAGTATCACCGATGACAACATTAGCGGACTTGCCACTCTTCTCATGTTTGCGCTCCTCAAAGCAGCTAGGACACTTTGGAGCCTAGTGATTAGGATCACCACAGACATGGCAAAGTCCCTTCCCCTTCTTATGAGAATTCTTCTTGAAGTTGGTAGAATGTGACGGCTTGTTCTTTGTATCAAACTTGCCTTTGCCCTGAGTTTTGTTCTTGTTATTTTTGAACTTGTTGGGCTGGAAGTTCTTCTTTTGTACCATGTGGGAACTAGAAGCTCCCTCGGCAACTCGAGCACCTGTCTTTTGCTCTCGCCTTCTCTTCAACATCAAGAGTACCAATGAGATCCGCAACGGAAAACTCCTGTCTCTTGTGTTTTAGTGAAGTAGCAAAATTGTTTCACGAAGGTGGAAGCTTGGCAATGATGCCTCCGGCAACAAATTTGTCCAGCAACACACACTTGAAGTACTCAAGTTCTTTTGCGAGCGACTGTATCTCATGAGCCTGTTGTACAACAAAGCGCTCATCAGTCATCTTGCATTCATTGAATTGCTCCAGGACGTACAACTCATTGCCGGCGTCTGAGGCACCAAACTTGGCCTCGAGCGCAGCCCACATGTCCTTTCCATTGTCAAACGATATATACAAATCCACAATAGAGTCATCAAGAACACTCAGAAGAGCGCCTTTGAAGAGAGTATCGATCTTCTCAAAATCTTCCAGTTGTGCTGGATTAAGATCGCCCTCCGGCTTGCCCTTAGTGGCGTCATAGCAGCACATGGTCTGAAACCAGTAGACTGCTCTCGTGCACTACCTCTTATATTGCACCCCCTTAAAGGCAGGCGTCTTCAAATGGGCAACAAAACCACTCGGGGTAAATTGCCTATGATTAGGTCTTTGGATTGTTGGAAATATGAGCAAATTACTACGAGATTTAATCCGAATAAACATAAGATAAATCATGACAGCAACAGCAAAGATTAAACTAATCATGCGAACTAGCATAGTAGATGAACATATCACATCTGGGGCACATACTAGAAACATGAATTCTACCACAATCTCGAACAAGAAGGATATAATCACATACGATGCAGCGGGAACAGCACCGCCGGTGTTAACGTTGTCGCCCATGTCGTCGAGGATGAGGTTGCCGAGGTCGGGGAAGAAGTCGTCGTTGGTGAAGTCGTCGCTGCCAGCAGTCGCGCGAGTGTGCTCCCCAAAAACCTAATCGCCCCTCTCCCGTACAGGATCACGAGGGGCGGGGTTCCGGAGGCCTGCTGTCCCTTCTCCCGGTGCACGCTGAAAGGAGGGATGGAGAAGACTTGCTTGGCGGCGCAATGATCTGGAACGGTGGTGCGAAACCATACGAAGCGGCAACGGCTAGGGTAGGCGTCTACCTGACTATATAGTGCGGGCCGGGTAGGTCGTGGGAGTAAACCCCATGTCCGAGTTGTCACGATCCAAAAGAATCGGAAACGGTTCAGTAATTAACGCGTTCGTTAATTATTAATTAATGACTCATTAATTTTTTCGAGCAGCAAAAATATAGACAACGTGCATAGCTGTGTCCTTGGCTCGGCTCAATCCCGCAACCCGCGGCGCGTCGTGACGAGGCGTGGCGTGGCGAGGCGAGCGAGGAGGAGCGCACGTGTAGGTCTCATCTTCTCATGCTCATACAAGTGGTAGAAGAGCTCACCTTATAAATAGGTGCAAATCTCTCTCAACTTCCGTGGTGGGACTAAACTCTAGTCTCACTCACTCTACACATATGTGTGCATGAATGGACCAAGAGAATTTCAGAATTTTAGTTGGGCTTTGGGCCAAAGGCCTACTAGCAAAATTCCAACAAGATTTGCTCATATGAGAAACGTAGAATCGCTTCAGATCGCAAGAACAAAATTGTGAACTTTTCCAGGGTCGCTGTCGGTGTCAAAACCGGCGGATCTCGAGTAGGGGGTCCCGAACTGTGCGTCTAGGATCGATGGTAACAGGAGGCAGGGGACACGAAGTTTTTACCCAGGTTCGGGCTCTCTTAATGGAGGTAAAACCCTACGTCCTGCTTGATTAATATTGATGATATGGCTAGTACAAGAGTTGATATACCACGAGATCATAGAGGCTAAACCCTAGAAGCTAGCCTATGGTATGATTGTTTGTATATATGATCTATCGACTAGCCTGGCCCTGGTTTATATAATGCACCAGAGGCCCAGGTTAACAAGAGTCCTAGCCGAATACGCCGGTGGGGAGAAGTCCTTGTCTTGATCGTCAAGTCTTGTGGAATCTTCCTTGTATGCGGTAGTTGTCCGAACTGGCCCATGAGTATACGGCCACGGGGGTCCTCGGCCCAATCTATCAGATCGGGAGATGACGTGTTGAGTACCCCCTAGTCCAGGACACTGTCAGTAGCCCCCTGAACCGGTCTTCAAGTTAGGGACGCTCCTCGATTCTTCCGAACTGTTCTTCATCTTTGGTCGTCGGTCTTGAAAAGTGGTTCAACAAATCTTCTCATCTTCGATCTTGAGGATCGCCGAAATGAATTCGGCAAGTTTATACATCGGGTATCCGAGGAGCCCCTTTAAGTTTCCGGCCTTTATTAATGCCTTGTTATTTTTATGCCACACCTCGGGTTTGAAATTGTTCCCGGGCGGCAGCGGCCTCTTGCGCCCAAGCTCCAACGCCGGACTGCATTCAAGGTAGCTTTTGCAGCCGAGCACCAACGCCGGACCGCTTCCCAGCTCTAACGCCGGAATGTATCCGAGCTCCAATGCCGGACAATGTATCCGAGCTCCAACGCCGGACTGTATCCGAGCTCCAACGCCGGACTATGTATCCGAGCTCCAACGCCGGACTGTATCCGAGGTGTCGTAAATCACCTTGGTTCAAAGAAGCTTGAAGGAGTTTAGCCGAGCTTAATGCCGAAAATGCCCTTTATGGAGCCAGCCACTAACGCCCGAGCTTTATGCCAGACTGCTTCTGAGGTGGTTGTCGGTGTCAAAACCGGCGGATCTCGGGTAGGGGGTCCCGAACTGTGCGTCTAGGCCGGATGGTAACAGGAGGCAGGGAACATGATGTTTTACCCAGGTTCGGGCCCTCTTGATGGAGGTAAAACCCTACGTCCTGCTTGATTAATATTGATGATATGGGTGGTACAAGAGTAGATCTACCACGAGATCAAGGAGGCTAAACCCTAGAAGCTAGCCTATGGTATGATTGTTGTATATGGAGTTGATGTCCTACGAACTACAACCCTCCGGTTTATATAGACACCGGATAGGGTTAGGGTTACATAGAGTCGGTTACAATGATAGGAGATCTTGAATATCCGCATCGCCAAGCTTGCCTTCCACGCCAAGGAAAGTCCCATCCGGACACGGGACGAAGTCTTCAATCTTGTATCTTCATAGTCCAGGAGTCCGGCTGAAGGTATAGTCCGGCTACCCGAACACCCCCTAATCCATGACTCCCTCAGTAGCCCCTGAACCAGGCTTCAATGACGACGAGTCCGGCGCGCAAATTGTCTTCGGCATTGCAAGGCGGGTTCCTCCTCCAAGTCCTTCATAGAAGATTGTAAACACCAAGAGTAGTGTCCGGCTCTACAAAATAAGCTTCCACATATTGCCATAGAGAGAATGATATTAACACAAATCAAATCTGCTGACGTATTCCGCAGTGCGTCATCACACTACAGCCAAATCCTTTACTCAAATCGTTTTCACTGTTCCACCTCAGCGTGTTTTGCGAGGCAGTTTCCTTGGCACGTCTTGTCAAAGCAGAGATCGTGTGCCCCCCTTTTACGGGATTCTCATCAATACGGACGTGGGTAACCCAATCGTGCCTGTTAGCATGTTTTCTCGATTAAAGGCGAGTCCCAAACGGTTACGGGGAGGGCTCCTGGTATTCAACCTCTTATAAAGAGACCAGGGCCTTACTCCTTTTCTCCAATCCCAAAACAAGTTCGCCCGTCGCCTCGAGTTCCAACACCCTAGGCTCCAGATTCCGGGCGCCTCAGACCTTCGACAATGTCCGGTTCCGACCTTCAAGGCCGATGGATGCCCTCCTCCGTCACGGAGGAGGACGTGCTAAAGTTGAGAGAGTCTAAGTTCTTGATCGCCGAAATTTCGCACAGGTTGCCTGCTCAAAGGCAGGCTATCCCCAGTCCCCAGCCCGGTGAGAGCGTAGTGTTCGTGTCTCACTTTCTTCGGGGGTTAGGCTTCCCGATGGATCCTTTTGTGAGGGGACTACTGTTTTATTATGGGCTGGAATTCCACGACTTAGCCCCGGAGTCCATCCTCCATATCTCCTCGTTTATCGTTGTATGTGAAGCGTTCCTCTGTGTTACCCCTCACTTCGGATTATGGCTCAAGACTTTCAAAGTGGAGCCGAAGATGATCAAGGGATGGCACGCAGAGTGCGGAGGTGCTGTTATAAGCAAAAATGCTGATGCTCCATGGCCCGAGGGCTCTTTTCAAGAGGAGCTAGGCTTGTGGCAACAAGAGTGGTTTTATATCACCACTCCCCGAAGCACCAAGTGGGTGGCGCTTCCTGCCTTTTGCTCGGGTCCCCCACCACGGCTAGCGCCATGGGTTAACACAGGGTTAGATTGGGGTTTGCCCAAAGACGTGCCCTTGTTACAGGGCCGAATTAAGGATCTCTTGGAAGGAGACCTTAGCTTGGTCAAGGTGACGCAGGTCATGCTGATTCGCTGAATATTGCCCGGCAAACATCGCCCCCTTCGCCTGTGGGAGTTTAATCCAGAGGGACCGCGAGCTCTCCAGAACTTTATGGGCGCAACGCCCGCGGAGATGTATAGACTGTTCTTCGGATCACAAGAGATGTGTCCAGATTTAACCGAGGACGCAGGCCTAAGCTGCAATCGCCCGGATACTTAGGTAAGCAACCTTGTGCCCAGACCTTCTATCCGTATAATTGTCATAAACTTGCCCCTAAAAGAGTCGTCCTTTTAAACAAGAGTGGATAGCGAAGGTAAAGCTGATCCGGTGTCCGGCTCCCCTTCCTGAAACCAGGCCGGATCCCGTGCTAGTCAGGATGCTGGAGACAATGCCTTTGGAGGGGGAGGACAAGGAAGCTATGGCCTCCTCGAAGGAGGCTGCTCCGAAGGGAGGAACCGACAATTCCTCTCCTAAGGGGAAGAAGAGAGCCGCCTCTGACGACCCGGAAACCATGGCCTCGAAGCGGGGGAGAAAATCCTCGTCAGAGGGTCCGACGCCGGGGAGTCCCTCGGCCGGACTACGGCCTCAAGGGGATCAGCTCTCCAACGAGCCGTAAGTGGAGAAAGATTTTCCTTTTGAGGGATGAGGGAAATCCCTGATTTATATCTGAGAAGATTAACCAAACCTTTACCTTGTAGCTCGGACCTCAGCCCTTCTTAGCAGAGCTCATCTTCGGGGGATCTCCTTCCGGAGATGATGGAGAGCGGGATGCCTCCCCTTGCCGTGCCGCCTAGCGAGGCGGGCGGCCCTGAGGTGTCGTCGCGGAGGGTTTCTCCGAATCCGGCAGGGGCGGAAGGTAGCTATGTGGCCCCCCGAGGTTCTTCGTGTCCAGCCTTCGAAAGAGGTCACGGGACGAGCCCGGCACCATCTGGTGCTCGGCCGGAGGAGCTAAAGATTCTGCTGGGGTGAGCTTCTATCTCAGAGGAGCACCGCGCATTGATGGGCACGGTGATTGAAAGGATTTCATCCGCAGAGAGCGGATTGTATGAGGCCGTCAAAAGTTTACTGGCGGGTTTCGAGGTACATTAGATAATGTATACTTTTGTCAGTTGCGCATGAATAAGATGCGCCCTGTGTAGATAGTAGCCCCTGAGACTCTGTGCGTCGTCAAGAAATGACGGCACGCGGAGGATCATAATCCCAGGTCTAAGATGTCGCCTTTGAATGTAGGCAGCAGGGTGTCCGGAATCGAGCCGAACTGACGATTTTGCCGAACTAAAGCGGCAACTGGACGTGGCAGATGCCGACATCACGCTTGTCAATAAGCGGCTTGATGAGGCTCAAGGTATGTAATTCCTTGGGCTGCATCAGGTAAGAACAGTTTTATGCCTGTGTCTTACGATGTGTGTGCTTGATGCAGATGGTGCGACCGCCATGGAGAGTCTTAGGGCAGAACTTGCCCGAGCTAAAGAACAAGCCAGCGAAAGTGATGCGGCCACCGGGAAAGCCCTTGAAGAGCTGAGAGCCGAACAGGCTGCTCATTGCCGAAGCAAGGAAGAGATGGCCGAGATGGCCGAAAAGTTAAAAAGTGCTACAGACCGTTGCAGACTTCTTGAAAAAGAAGACCAGGCGAAACAGACGGACTTAGGGAAGGCCGTTGCCAACGCCAAGGACGCGCACTCTGCGATGAGAGCTGTGAAGGAGGAGCTGCGTCAGGCCGAATAGATTGCGGCTGGAAAGCCCTTTATGCTGCGAAGGAAATTTTGCGATCCGAAGTTTGCTCCGTTGGACCGGATGTGGAGTGTGGAGGATACCTATCTGGACTTGGCAGCGAGTGCTGCTAATGCGACCGAACACTTTCGAGATCAGAAAGATCGCAAAGTGGAAAAGCTTTTCTGATCGCAGTTTCACAATCCAGAGCGTCCACTGGCAGTGGATGATTGTTTGGCTGAATGGGCCGAACTGAATAGGTTGTCTGGACTCGCCATGAAGTACGTCATGGGTCACCTGTGGCCGGGGAGATCGGAGCCGAAGAGTTATTTCAGCTTAGTGCAGCAATTCCTTGATGCGGTGCCGTGTATAAATGCAATGAAGAGGTTAGCATGCATAGAGGGTGCTAGGATGGCTCTTGCCCGTGTTACGACATACTGGGCAGAGATGGAGACCACCGTTGTTGCGTCCCGAGATTCGGACAAAAGCCGAGTACCCTCCGAGCACTATTTTCAGGAAGTTCTTGAAGGCGCCCGTGTAATAGAGACGCAGTGCCCGAAAGATGCTATGTTATGATAGCATATGTAATTATAAAGTAATATTTTAATAAACTGTAGTGGCCTTTTTTATACTTGTGCCTCCAAGTATTGGGAACACCTCCTGTGCAAGGTATATATATATATATACAAAATCTAAAAGATGGCAGTCGTTGGCTTCAGCCCCCACGCACATAGTGCGGGGGTGCTCGTAGAAGACGCATTTTCACACTTAACCCAACGTCTTGGTCCTACAAAGGAGGTGATAGCGCAGCGGGCCAGGCAACCGGACTATAATGCTTTAACACTTTCACTTAGCCATAGGAGTTTGACAGTGAGACTATTTAGGTAGCCCCTTGGTGGCAACTGCGCTCGTCCGAGTTCGGGGCGTGTATGTGCCTGACCGGGAAGCGGCCCTTCGTTAAAGCGGAGGAATCCGATAGATTCCGATAGGTCATCGAGTGGCTGGCCAGTCTCACGCTACATCATGACAGTCAGTTTTCGGCTTTCTCTACTGAGGTGCTCACCCGGCCGAACCGGGGCACAATCGCAGTAGTTCTCCTGGTGCTACCTTAGCCGATAGAGCGGAATGTAAGGTAGCCGAACTCAGGAGCTGGGCAACCCAACATTTGACCAAAGACATGATTCGGAGCTGATGCATATAATGCCAAAACTCGCGACGCCGAACACTCCCTAAGGTGTTCGGTCTTTATGAGTGCGGGCGAAACAACACTCTTTATTAAAAAAAGCCCCTAGTGTCCAGGTACGTGCAAAAATTCTGACGTGGCCACATGCCAAGACGCCAGCCTCCTCCTTGGTTATATCAGAAAAAACCAGGGGATGTGTAGCAACAAGAGACAGTAAAAAAGGTTTACGCAGGGTCTTAATCTAAAAAGAATCCTTTAGGACGGGTCCCTACTGCACGTCTGCGCCTGTGTCTCCGTTGTGCCGTATCCTGGACGGGCGCCGCACGACGTTCATCTATAAAAGAGACGAACTGAGTTGAAAACGGGTCGTGCCGAAAAGGTTTAAAATAAATAAAGTATAAAGTAAAATATGTAAGATTGAGCTTTATTGTCTCTTATTGTATATGCGTGGAGCCCCTAGTGCGGGATTATATGGCCACTAGGCCTGCATCAATGATGATTTTGCACCGAACTCGTCTATCCGCGTTCGTGGTCTTGAATGATCTATTTCGAAGTTTTTTTGGCCGGTGAGGCCATTTTGCTGTGGGGCTGTCAAAGCGGCCGCACAGTCCTCCGCTTGGGGAGGCGCACTTTAGTGCTTCCCCTTCAAAGATATGATGCCTCATGGACCAGGCATCTTAAGCGTAAGAGATGCATAATGCGGTATTGCGTTAAAGCGAGCGAAAGCTTCGCGTCCCAGTAGTGCTTGATAGCGACTTGAGAACGGGACGATATGGAAGGTCAGCTTTTTGCGGCGGAAGTTATCGGTAGAGCCGAATATGACTTCGAGCCGGAGGAAACCCATACAATGGGTGTCCGGACCAGGTATTACCCCTTGAAAGGAGGTTTTGCTGCGACGGATTCTTGTTGGGTTTATCCCCATGTGCTGGATTGTATCCTAATATATCAGGTTTAGTCCACTGCCGCCGTCCATAAGGACATTTGAAAACTGGAGTCCGCCAATTATTGGATCGAGTATCAAGGCAGTCCAGCCTACATTCTTGATATTTCTAGAATAATCTAGCTGATCGAAGATGATCGGTTTTGACAACCAGTGGCAGGACCCTTTGGGGATGGGCCGTGTGGTGCGTACCTTTACGGGCGCCGCACATTTTGTTATGTGAAGTGAGTTCACTATTTTTACTTCTTGTGGGAAGTTCTTTTGTTTCCTGGTGCTCTGCTTTTGGGGTTCGTCCTCGTCTTCGCTTGGTGTGTCGAGCCCCTTGTGTTCGGCATTGAGTCTGCCGAATTGTTTGAAAACCCAACAGTCTCTGTGGGTATGGTTAGCAGGCTTCCCGGGAGTACTGTGTATCTGACATATCCTGTCCATGATTTTATTTAGGTTGGATGGATCGTCCCTGTTATCCTGGGGGGCGATTTTGCCTGATTTTGTCGTGAGCCTTTGAATCCGGCATTGACTGCCGTGCTCTTCGGACTTTTGTCCTTAGTCCAGCGACGGTCCTTGTTGCGTCACGGTTTTCCGTTTCCATCCCTAGTTTCGGATGTACTTGGGTCGCTGGGGCTGCACCTTGCCAACCAGCTGTCCTCCCCTGCACAAAAGCGGGTCATGAGGCTTGTTAGTGCGGCCATTGTTCTTGGATTTTCTTGGCCGAGGTGTCTGGCGAGCCATTCGTCTCGGACGTTATGCCTAAAAGCTGCTAAGGCTTCGGCGTCCGGACAGTCAACTATCTGATTCTTTTTAGTGAGGAATCTATTCCAGAACTGCCGAGCTGATTCTCCGGGTTGTTGAGTTATGTGACTAAGATCGTCTGCATCCGGAGGGCGGACATAGGTCCCTTGAAAGTTTGCTCGGAAAGCATCCTCGAGCTCTTCCCAGCTTCCAATTGTGTTTTCAGGAAGGCTTTTAAGCCAATGCCGGGCTGGCCCTTTAAGCTTAAGGGGTAAACATTTTATGGCGTGGAGATCATCTCCTCTAGCCATGTGTATGTGGAGGATATAATCCTCGATCCAAACTCCAGGGTCTGTTGTTCCATCATATGCCTCTATGTTTACAGGTTTGAATCCCTCCGGAAATTCATAGTCCAGGACCTCATCGGTGAAACATAGGGGGTGTGCGGCGCCCCTGTATTTGGATGTGCCGGATTCTGATGATGGCTTCATAGCGTTGCTTACGAGAGCTTGCTTTCTTGGCCCATAAATGGACCTGACTGGGCCATGATGCGAATCCTTAAGTGGGTCGCATGCCGATTTAGGTGCGGCGCCGGTTGCCGCTTTATGGGGTCGTGTATCCGACCGTGTGGCTTTCTCATTTTTTGAATGCGAGGGCTCTAGGGCCTCTTTGTCGAATTCAGGCAGTAGCTTTCTTTTCGGATAGCTTTTAGTGCGGCGACTGTCGCCGTATTTATCTGCGGTATTGATTACTTTGCTCCATCTAATCCGGAGTGCATCTTCCACTGTTTTTAGCTTGCGCTTCTGCTTTTTAGGCTGCATGCAGTTGCAACGAGCCTCTCGTGGAGATTCTTCTGCTCCATAGGTTTATCCGGCGTGAGGTCGTCCGGAATGCCGTTTTCGCCGGGGGAGGGATGTTCGGTTTCTCTATCCGTGTTGCCCTGTTCGGACGGTTTCTCTAAGGCCTGCTCGTCGTCTACCGGCTCGTCCTGCTCTATGGCTGGGTTTTTGTTGAGGCGGGGCTTGGGTCGGCGTTTACGCCGACGCTTTGATTGCTTTTTGGGGGGTCGATCTCCCGTCCCATCCCCTTTTTCCTCGTTGTCGCTTCCTTTAGGGGTATCCACCATGTACACATCATGAGATGAGGTGGCTGTCCAATGCCCTATGGGCGTTGGTTCGTCGGTATCTCCTGCATCGTCATCCATGCTGTCGATGTCTCCGGAGTCGAAGTTGAGCACGTCATTTAAATTGTCGACAGTGGCTACCAAGTGGGTGGTGGGTGGGCTTTGAATTTCTTCATCGTCCGTATCCCATCCTCGCTGACTGTAGTTCGGCCAGGGCTCTCCTGATAAGGAGAGAGACTTGAGAGAGTTCAGGATATCGCCAAAAGGCGAGTGCTGAAAGATGTCTGTGGCGGTGAACTCCATTATCGGCGCCCAATCGGATTTGATTGGCAGGGGCGCGGGGGGTTCGGAGTTCGGAAAGGAGTCCGGATCCTCGAAGTCACGGATCATGCAGAGTGCGGGGCTAGCGTTCGGCTCGATCGCCTTTGAGATCGAAGCCCCCAAGGTGACGTCCAACCGCTCATCCTCGATTAGCGCAATAGGCTCCGAGTTAGGGGTCGGAACCGATGCGTGTGCGGCCTCCAAGACACTGTCCGGAGGCAGAGCTAGATCATGCCCCTCGAGATAGTGCGGCGCGCTTGGCCGTGGCTCGAACCCATCGAAGATCAAGTCTCCGTGGATGTCAGCCATGTAGTTTAAGCTTCCAAACCTGACTTGATGGCCAGGGGCGTAGCTTTCGATTTGCTCCAGGTGGCCGAGCGAATTGGCCCGCAGAGCGAAGCCGCCGAAGACGAAGATCTATCCGGGGAGAAAAGTCTCACCCTGGACCGTATCGTTGTTGATGATCAAAGGAGCCATCGGGCCTAAAGGCAACGACACAGAGGAACTCTCAATGAAAGCACCAATGTCGGTGTCAAAACCGGCGGATCTCGGGTAGGGGTTCCCGAACTGTGCGTCTAGGCCGGATGGTAATAGGAGGTAGGGAACACGATGTTTTACCCAGGTTCGGGCCCTCTTGATGGAGGTAAAACCCTACGTCATGCTTGATTAATATTGATGATGTGGGTAGTACAAGAGTAGATCTACCACGAGATCAAGGAGGCTAAACCCTAGAAGCTAGCCTATGGTATGATTGTTGTATATGGAGTTGATGTCCTACGGATTACAACCCTCCAGTTTATATAGACACCGGATAGGGTTAGGGTTACATGGAGTCGGTTACAATGATAGGAGATCTTGAATATCCGCATCGCCAAGCTTGCCTTCCACGCCAAGGAAAGTCCCATCCGGACACGGGACGAATTCTTCAATCTTGTATCTTCATAGTCCAGGAGTCCGGCTGAAGGTATAGTCCGGCTACCCGAACACCCCCTAATCCAGGACTCCCTCAGTGGTGCACCACCCCGAATGTGGGCCGATTTTTGTTAATATTTTTTATTGGTGCAATTTATTCTCTGCCGAGATATATAGCCAGTAGCCCTCAAGGTGTGTATCGGTCTAAAACCCGAGATGCACCTGAAGGATGACGTAAGACCGCTGATCCTAGTAGCCGCTGAGACTCAGGTTGATTTGCAAAATCGGCCTGAGGATCAAGTCCAAGCTCGGCAGAATACTTCGGGATACTAAAAGCGGCGTGCTCAGTCCTCGAGACTGAGGTTGGGTGCGGCCGAACAACCTGAGGATCAAAATCTCCTCGGAAACTATATTGCACATAAAATTTTCTGCATTGGACAAGCAATGCAGTAGCCCCCAAGACACTGGTCGGGTGGTAACACCAGATCAGGGGATCAATGTGCCCCTTTAATATTTGTAAATAATAAGCCCGAAGCCCAGTAGCCCCCGAGCCTTAATGCGGGCACGGGTGGCCGAATTAAGGATCAATATCCATAGTAAAATCACAAATTATGTGTAATGACTCTTATGTATCCAAGTACTTTACGTCATTAATGCTCGGATCCGCATTGTACAAAACTTTGTTGACCGACCATCGGCTTCCACCTCCTCGGCCAGTAGCCGAGGAGTGTTTGTCCTACTTTATAAAGCCTTTATGAGGGCAAAGATTTACAACAAACAAGGCAATCTGGCCATACGGTTTTATAAACAAAGGTACGCAGAGAGTTATATTACTGTTTAACAGAAGAAATGTCTTCCAAAGAAAATAGTCCCGCTATCGGTTCCTTTCTTTGGGTTGTCATGCTAAGCATGATCATTAAACCTCAGCTCTAATGTAAGAGCAAAATATTGAGGATTTAGTTTGGGAGGCCAGTTAATAGCCCCCGGTAATGTTCGGCGACAGTCGGGGTCAAGCCGTAAACACTTCGGCCAATGTTATGAATGGCCCATCATTTAACATAGTCATCGGATCGCTGACCAGTTTACGCTTATTGTGAAAGTCAGTTTTCGGCTTTCTCCACTGAGGTGCTTAACCATGTGAGCTGGAAGCACAATCGCAGTGGTTCTCCCTTTGCACGCCTAGCCGAACAAAACCGAACGTAGGAAGCAAGTGCAGGAGCCGGGCAACCCAACTATTGACCGAAGACACAATTCGAAATCGATGCATATATAGCAATATCTGAGAATGTTTTTGCCGAATCCCTAAGGGTGTCCGGCGTTGCACTACAAGACTAATGCTAGAAAAGCACAAATAGTTTAAAAGTGCCAAAAAGCTTGGAAAACCAAGAAACATTAGTAAAAACATGACGTCCGAACAATATCAAGTGTTTGGTGCCAATCCGAAAGTTGGTCTTAGAAAAAAAAAGTGCTTCTGTCGTGCTTTAACATGATACATCCTATCTCAAGACTTCGAGCGGGTCAGCCTACGGCTTCAACCTCCTATCCCGAGGGCGGAGTACTTCTCATCAGGCCAGTTTAGCAAACTAAACTCTAGCGGCTTTGAGAGAGAAATTAGGCTCCCTGGCTAGTGACCGCACACTCGTGTCGAAAAAAGGAGTGATAAATAATAATAATAAAACTTTGCAACGACTAAGAAGAAGAACACTTATTATAAAACGGCTCAAGTAAACTTACGAGCCCCCAAGTGACTTGGGTAGAAGAATGATTGCATGTACCAAAGTACTTATATTATATCTATGTTCAATCGAACTTTAAACGCATCTTAACCGACCGTCAGCTTCTCCCTCTTCGGTCAAGGACTGAAAAGTGTTATGTACTCCATCGGTCGAGAATATCGACGGTGTTTCCAATAACCAGGCAATCAGGCCATAAGGCTGTAACAGACAAAGCGCGCTCAGGGAACTTATGCTATATTACCGTGAAGTGTAAGAAGCATCTTCGAAGAAAATAGTACCCCCACCGATACCTTTCTTCGGTGCTCATTGTTATTATGAGACTTGTGCAATAGATTTTTTGTACTCATGAGTTCCGTTGTGTACCGACCATCATTGAAAACTATAAGAGCGCTAGCTTTCGGCTTCACCCAGTCTGAGGTCCGGCTCGGGCGACCCGATCGTGACAATCGCAGAGGTGCTCCCTTACTCCCTAGCCGAACAATCGGGAACGTAGGGGTAAACACATGAGCTAGGCAACCCAGCTTGCAAATCTCTTAAGTCAATATGGTGCATATTGTGGCATAATACACGAATAAGGAACGAAGTTGTACAAGTATAATCACATGCAAGAGGAAAAGCTTCATAAAGGAAACCCCCAAGTGAATTGGGTCCTTGAATTTGTGTGTCACAAATAAAGTTTGGACAACAAAAAAATTTTACAAGCAACTTTTTCCAAAAAAGTATAATGCTTGGTCGAACCAAACACAAGTTAGAAATTAAAGCTTTGAGCATGAAAGTGACTTAGCTGGTTAATGTGTTCGGTATTGATGACGCGGTCCGAGCTTGATGCGGGGCAAGGTTCCATCCCCCAAGCCGGTCCCGAGGTGGCGGAGCGGAGAGCTCGACACGACGAAGTGGTGACATAGCACGGTCAATGCAGACCGGCAGAGTGACGCCGAAGTCCCCGGATCGTTTTCCTGTGCACAAAAAATAGTGCAAACCGGAGATAATAGTAATAATGATAATTAAAAAATGTTGCATAATAAATAATTTATGCAAAGTGGGTAATAAAAGAAATATGGCCCGGCGCCGAAGTCAATGTCGATGCAGGGCGTCGGCGTGATGCGGTAAAGGCGTGGCAAAGCCTGAATTCACAGGTCGGTCCGAGTTCCGGATGCGGCATTCGCCGGACTATGTACGGAGACTGACCGGAACACCATGCGACCGTCGTTAATGCGGCCACCATTTGATAGACCTGTGTACATATGATGGACAAACCAGAGTAATAATTCCTTGGAAAAAATTGAACCCAAACAAACAAAAAATACTAGGATTAATAGCACCTGGTTTATTTGTTGTAGCAATCCGAAGGAAGGTGATTCCCAAAATTGGGACTCGATCCGCACACCCATTACCGGAATAAGTTGATGAAGAGATGGCGAAGCCTCGATGTCAGCCGATGAGTCGAAGTAGGTCGGCGTGATGGACACCAGCTTGAAGAAGCAATAGTGCGGCCCTGCCGATGCAGGTCGTGACGTGGTCGATGCCGGCTTGATGAAGCGACCGTGCGGTGATGCCGGTATGCCCGCTCCGTGTAATCCGTCGGGCGGCGATGTTGGTGATGATTTATCCTTCGCGATGCCGGACTCTTGTTCGTCTTGCCGAGATGATGATCCGAAGAAGTTGAGCTCGGCTCGACAAAGTGACGACGTGTCTAGCGCAGGTCGGCAGCCGTGGAGCAATATTACCGGACTGGTTTGACACCAGCATGATGTTGAAGATCATGTTCAAAAGATCTTAAAGTTAGTGGGATGTGTTCGGGAACAAAACACAATACCCCATACAAAACTTCCTTCAAAAGGGATGTCCGAAATCCTGTTCATAAAAAAGACGAACTCGGGTCGGATTCGTTTTCGCGCAGAAAACAGATCCGAAAAGTGATGCATTAATCGGAAGGTTTTCGGAGTTTGGACGGTCGGATCGAGCTGAAATTTTGAGAGGT
Source organism: Triticum dicoccoides (assembly GCF_002162155.2). Taxonomy (NCBI): domain Eukaryota; kingdom Viridiplantae; phylum Streptophyta; class Magnoliopsida; order Poales; family Poaceae; genus Triticum; species Triticum dicoccoides. Next base: position 507,353,988 of record NC_041392.1, read on the forward strand.
GCTAGATATAGGAATTCCGCAGCCGATCAACGGTTGGATCTTTCAAAGGACTTCCGAGCTAGAAGCTGGACACCATGCCCTAAACTCGTCCAGATTCCCGTCCAGATTTGACACGGCTCCGGTATATGTAGATTGCCAGAGATTCCTCCATCGGAACTCGACGAAATTTTCTAGGGTTGTTGTAGACTCGATTCCGCACAATTCGACCAAAGCGATCGTTAAAGCGACGCTCGAGGAGGCGGTGGCGGCGGATACGCGTTCGCTGTCCGGAAAAACAGCACAGCCGCCCGAGGGCAACGTTGACGTTGAGCCCCCGAGCTCCATGGACGATTCCTCCTTGATCTTGATAGAGATCGGAGTTGGTGTTGATGAAGGCCCTCGTCCGAACATGGTGATCCGAACACGGGGCGCAGTTCTTGGTTGAACCAAGGGGACCAGTCGAGCTGGTGACGAGGATGCCGAAGTCGCAGTTGATCTGCAGGTGAGCCATCGATCCTTTTGTCGATCACACAGCGGAACTCTCAGTGAAAGCACCAATGTCGGTGTCAAAACCGGCGGATCTAGGGTAGGGGGTCCCGAACTGTGCGTCTAGGATCGATGGTAACAGGAGGCAGGGGACACGAAGTTTTACCCAGGTTCGGGCCCTCTTGATGGAGGTAAAACCCTACGTCCTGCTTGATTAATTGATGATATGGGTAGTACAAGAGTTGATCTACCACGAGATCGTAGAGGCTAAACCCTAGAAGCTAGCCTATGGTATGATTGTTTGTATATATGATCTATCGACTAGCCTGGCCCTGGTTTATATAATGCACCAGAGGCCCAGGTTAACAAGAGTCCTAGCCGAATATGCCGGTGGGGAGAAGTCCTTGTCTTGATCGCCAAGTCTTGTGGAATCTTCCTTGTATGCGGCAGTTGTCCGAACTAGCCCATGAGTATACGGCCACGGGGGTCCTCAGTCCAATCTATCAGATCGGGAGATGACGTGTTGAGTACCCCCTAGTCCAGGACACCGTCAGTCGCCAATTGCATAATCTAAATCGCCTTATATTACCTGCCAACCATACGGAGTAATCCATGGAGAGACGCAGGCTGTAAGTTGGCTTCTAGACGAATTCAAGAAAAATGATGATGGACTGGATTAGCTTGAACCAAAGATGACGACGACGCCGACAACACGATCAACACTTCTGCTTCTATAGGCTTGAATGACCATCTCAAGACTGATGTCGGCAAGACCGCTGTGTTGGCTATGACTCTCGGATGAAGTTTAAGTTGGGTGTGGAGAAGGGGAGCAACCGAAAGAGGAGTAGAGCTATGAAAGGACTCTTGATTTCCAAGGGCTTTATAGATTGAATGGGAGAGGTCCAGGGGCTTAGTGGAGTAGTCAGCTGCCTAGATCCTAACTGGACGGAGGAAGATACACATGTAGGGGAAGAGGAAGGGACGGGACATGATGAGATGTGTAGATCAAGCAGCGTGTTAGATGCACCTGACCTATTTGACTCCCCCACTTACAACAGAAGTTAGAAGAGCAACCGACCGAGGGATGGTTGATCATTTGTGCTAAATAGAAGGAGGTGTTGTCAAAAAAGGATAGAGGGGTGGCTGATCCTTTCTGCTAAATAAAAGTGGTGTCTAAAGAGCAAACGATCGAGGAGTAAATAAAAGTTGCATCGCATGATCAGTTAGTTTTTTCTAAGGTGGAATGTGTGGGGCATGTGGGATGACGTGGATACTTGCATGTAAGTGTAGCATGATTTGTTGGAGTTTTTTCTGATGTGATATGTGTGGGGCATGTAGGATGATGTGGATAGTTTATGTTAAGAGAAATAAGATAGTGGGGATGAACTATTTAGGTATTATAGATATGGTGGATAGTCCGGACAAACACATTTCTTCCCCACATATGAACTGGGATTTGTGGGAGTTCGGACTATTAGCCGGTTGAATTTTGAGGAGCCCGCTGGGCACCTGTTTGATGTCATAACAGTCCCGGATGTCCAAACATGCCCGTGGGTTGCAAGACAATATAAATATTCTAGTATGTTACCTTGTGATTATCTTCCTATATTAATATGGTTTGTAAATAAGTGTTTATCAAATGTTGCCCCTTTTTTACGTTATACTGATGAGAAGTTTAATAAGTAAATTAAAATGAAATTGGTTCAGAAGATAAGTAAATTAACATGATTAATCATCACACATATAGAAAGTTTAGACGAAGGGCTGATGAGAAAAAAGTGAACATGAAACCTTACATTCCTTTTAATTAGTATATACTCTCAATCTTACATCCTCATTCTTTTTAATAATGGACAACGCTAACGCCCACACATGTGATGGGAGCGAAACTCGTCCACACACCCTGTAGTACACAGACTGCGTCACGTCACCGCATGCATGCATGTGAGAATCCTTTTGAATTTTCTGTTTTTAAAATGTTTTATCTCTTAAATAAAAAATCCGATTGAAGATTCGTTTTCGCCATTAAATCTCTCATGATGAGATCTTCGAAACTAGATCTCATATCAATATATTTCGACGAGTTTTTTTCCGGTTAAAAATTGCCATGTCTATTGCATATGAATTGCCATGGTGTTTACACTGAAGTTATCATGATATATTTCAACTATTTTCTTCTACATTTAAAAGTATTTTTTGACATTTATAAAATAGGAAATTAAAAAACTAGACTTGCCATGAACCATAAACTAAGATTGCCATGATACATGCATTTAAAATAGCCATGGTTCATACAAAAAATATTTTTCATGGTCAAAGTACCGCAGTTGCCATCATCAAAATACTAAAATTGCCATGCTCTACAAACTTAAATTGCCACATGACAACTTTAATTTAAGCACCATGTCAACTACAGTGTAAACATCATGACAACTTCTGGGCAAAAAAAATTTCGTCGAAACATATTAACATGGGATCTAGTTTTGAAGATCTCGTCGAGACGGATTTAATGGTGAAAACATATTTTTTAGTTCAACTTTTTAAATAAGAGATAAAACATTTTTAAGCTGAAAACCAAAAAGATACCTGCTGATGTCATCTGTTCACATGTGATAAAATGAGTGGTAAATAAGACATGTGAGCGATGTGCAATATGCCACACATGTGAGTGTTAGTTTTTTCGTTAATAATTTACCTATATGATGAGGAAAAAAAAGACGCGGCCCGATCCCACAACTTCATCCGATCTCCTAACCTCGTCACCGTCCGATCAAACTAAAACCATCCAAACCGATCAACCATCGTCGAAACCCTAGCGCCGCCGCACTATATAAGCTCCTCCCGTCCAATCTATCCCCATTTCCCAGACCACCCAAACCCACACAACCCACTCGGCGGTGGCGACGGCGGCGGCGGCGGAGCACGCGAAGATGGTGAAGTTCCTGAAGCCCGGCAAGGCGGTGATCCTTCTCCAGGGTCGGTTCGCCGGCCGGAAGGCGGTCATTGTGCGCGTTTTCGAGGAGGGCACGCGCGACCGCCCCTACGGCCACTGCCTCGTCGCCGGCCTAGCCAAGTACCCCAAGAAGGTGATCCGTAAGGACTCGGCCAAGAAGACGGCGAAGAAGTCGCGCGTGAAGTGCTTCCTGAAGCTGGTCAACTTCACCCACATCATGCCCACCCGCTACACCCTGGATGTCGACTTCAAGGACGTGGCCTCCGGCGGGCCCGACGCCCTCGCCACCCGCGACAAGAAGGTCGCCTCCTGCAAGGCCGCCAAGGCACGTCTCGAGGAGAGGTTCAAGACCGGCAAGAACAGGTGGTTCTTCACCAAGCTCCGCTTCTAGGAGCAGATCGTCTTTACAATACTAGTATTCCTTGTTCTTGCAATCAATAGCACACTGAGCTATCTCTATCACTGTTTTTGTATTGTCCATGAGGATTTTGTGGTTAGTATGGATCTCGGAGAGAGTTTAATTAAGGCATGATGATGATGATGATGTTCCATGTGTTAAATCATGCTAAAGAATGCACATGGTTGCAATTTTGTTGGAACTTACTCCTTGAGCTGTTTATTTCCCCAATTCTTATAACTATATTGATTAGTCTTGTTCGTGAGTAATATCTGACGCAACCTTTCTGTTAAATAGTGCGGTGTTTACTGTTTAGGACTACCATGGATATTAGCTACCCAGTATATTCAGTTAGCCCTTTAACGGTCTAATAATTGCTACCCTGCTTGGTATGCTTGTAACTTCCTCATATTGACCATCTCACTGCCTTGCATGCTCCACTGATCCACCCTCAACATGTTGTGTTGGGTTTAGTACTGTTTTGGCATGCTTGTAGCTTCTTCATATTGACCCTTTTCACTGTCTTCCATAGCTTCTTCGTACAGTTATATGCAGTGCCAAGACAGCAAATGGTCTCATATTGTCATTTTGATTATATACCCTTTTTGGCTTGCAATTAAAATGCATCACTTGTTTTTCTCAATTGTACATAGTATGAGGGCCTTAAAAGTTATCATGTGATACCATGTTCACCCTTGGAAGAAACTATGATATATTTAATGAAAATGAGAATATGAGAAAATGATGCAGTGAAGCAGTCTGTTGATCATGTCGTACAACATACAACGTTTACAGTGCAACATGATCTCAAAGATTGAGCTCCTGCTTGCATTGGCCTGTTTTGTGCTGAATCTCTTATCTGCAATTGGTTGTGTAGTGGTCTTCGTTTCACTTGTCGGTTGTGTAGTGCTCGTATTAGATCAGTCTTGCCTTGCCTTTGATTTGGTCTTCCATATTTGTGTGCTGCCTATATGGACCAAAAACGATAATTTATATATTGCTTCCTCAGATACATGGTGAAAATTAATGGATCAACACTGCCATGTTGCTATAATGCGGTGAAAACATTTGCCTTACTGTATTCTGAACCAGAATTGCATTAGTTCTAGTACTCCCTCTGATCCATATTACTTTGGCTGCTCAAAGGGATGTCTAGGTCTGTATTGGCCATCTTTTTATTTGATCCTCTTGACTGTTTTGTAATGTCAAATGCTATATTTATGTCTCTGTTGCAAGTATTCTTTTTTTAGTGTTGCAAGTACTCTGATGAAAAGCTAACTAGCAGCAATAGCAAGAAAAAAATACTGAATAGTTTTTATTAGCTTTTTGTGGTTGTGCTTTACCTCAGCTCATTCTTTAGCTAGGTTGGCTCAGTCGTACTTTGTGGTATTCCCTTGGTTTGTGTTATTCCATTGATATAAGTTGTTTTAACGATTGCAAAATAGGTCTGTTACTATACTTGTATGTTAATATTATAGTGATTCCCTCTGTAAAGAAATATAAGAGCGTTATGGAGGGAGTAATTTGTTATAGTTCAGTGAAGTGATTTTGTTAAGTTAAGTGATTTACATTCATGTGAAGTGGCTCTGCTTTATTCCCTTCGTCAATTGATGTTTATATATGGTTTTGTTATGTATACTACATATATGTTGTGTTAGTGACGTTTTATTGTTGATGTTGGCTGTACATTGCTAAGTTATGTTACTCACACCCCTCTTGTCGGTTTCGCCCTATCCTACTCCACGCCCTCTAAATCTCCAATTGGGTTTGAAATTGACACTGAGAATGGCATCTCTGTTCCTTGTGAAGGCTGTGTGATTGTTCCTTGTGAAGGCCGTGTGATTGAGATGAACGCATCTGATGGACCACGCCCTTTTGCTACATGTCCTTTTGCTACATGTCAGGGTAGCCCTCTCTTGTCAGTGACCCAATTGCACCCTGAAGTACATGACCGTTGTTGAGTCCTTTGCTAGACTGTTGGTTCAACAATTCAACTCTTGACTCGATCTCTTTTCCTGCGTAGTTCTGTTTAGATACACACCAGCCAAATGAGAAGACGCTAAGCGCAAGATAAGCATACACTGTTGTGTTTGCTTGCAAACCAAGAGTTGCTCCCAACAGATGTTCTGGTCCGCCTTAGGAATCGCCCTAGACAGATCAACATCCGTTTTTTTAAAATAAGCTTCCGTTTTTATCAATTGTCTAAAACAAATCATTACCTGATGATGCTCTAATGTTCCTTGGTAAAGTAATGTTGGGATTAACTTCGGGCGCTTCAAGCAGATACCACCCTTTGTCCTCTCTTTCGAATTTTGCATTCGATTCGTGAGTTAGGGATCGGATTGAACGTGGGGTTCGGAAGGGGATTGACCACCACATGTGGATTTAGGCGGTACCGATGAATTTTAGGGTTCATACGGGGATTGAGTACAAGGGGGTTAAGGTTGGGGATGGGGGTAAATCAATCTTACAACATTGATACATCCTACCCGCAGTGACCTTGTAGGCGCTTGGAGCGGCGGGGGCCCTTAGCCTTGTCGGCGTCCACCTCCGGCTCGACCGCATCATCCATCATCTCCTAATCATCGTCGTCGTCCAGAATGATGGGCATTGTATGATTGCCTGGACGTCACCCTGACCACCAGCTCCACCGCTTCGTGGTCGTCCTGCGGCGCCACCACGACTGTCGGTTGGGCACAAGGAGGCCTAACAAGCCTGTATTTGGCCCATCTGGATCTTTGACCAGGATCGCCGGACTCGGCCTGATCCATTGCCTAGCGTAGTATGTCCACTAGCACAATGCCTTTGACTGGGTTAGGTATCATCGTCTTCAACTCCTTCATCGGCTTCAACACCACATTGTCTGCCTCTTTATGCATGTCCTCAATGCTGGTGAACTGAGAGCTCACCTCCATGGTCTTGGCGAACTTGGTGCGGGACTGAGCGAGCAGCCAAGGAAGAAAGCGCTTCATCCAATGCCGTTGGGGAAGGGGTTGGTGATGGGGTTCATGGTGATGGAGAGGTGGTAAGACAGAGTCATGGAAGAGGATAGAAGACAGAGAGAAGTAGTGGAGTACCGTGGTGGATAATTAGGGGCTTTGGGCTAGATGGGTAGGACTAATGAATGCTGATAAGTAGTTATGGTGTGTTGCATTTGTCCTTTCATTGACCTTCGTTTGTGATGTTGATAATGCAGATCAGTAATGCTCCCTCGGAGAACTCCAAGGGCAAAGCAGCTAGTGTCGGCTGAAGAGAAGGGCAAGGAGGTGGTGAGCTCCCCAACGCCCCCAAGCAGGCGAGGAACTTCGGCCATTTTCATGAGGAGGCTGGGCCGACCCACTTTTGCAAGATCATCCTTGCACCGAAGCTAGAGTGCTTGCCGATGACATTGGACTTCACCAAGCACTTCACCGCTGCCCCTCAGGAATTCAAGCTCAAGACCAACATCGGTTGCACCTGTAAGGTGACGGTCCGAGTGATCAACGGTAGGGTCACCCTTGACCAAGGTTGGTCCCCCTACGCTACTGTTCACCAAATCAAGATTTGGTACCTCGTCACTTTCAAGCTGCTGACTCTGGGCAGCCTCAAGTTGACCGTCTTCAATAAAGATGACGTCAAGGTGGTGACGAAGTGCAAGAAGCATGACGTGGCCTTCGCCATGGGCGTCTAGAAAGTTCACTCTTGCGTGGTTTGCTTCATTTTAGCGTTGAGCGGTTTGTTTAAGATTATGTTGAATTATGTGCCACTATGTTGAACTGGCTACTATCTATGTCTTGCATCATTCCGAATGGAGATTATCAAACAACATGCGTTGCATCTAACCAAACAGTCTGACTTGGCTTTCTGCCTAAACAAGTCCGCAACCAAACAACATGTCTTGCCTTTCTTCACTGCCAGGCTGGGGGTATGCATGCAACCGAATGATGCGCAGATGATGATTTTTTGTTTGCATTTGCTCAACCAGGCTCAACTAAGATAAATATGCAAAGTAACAAAAAACGACGCAGACAACCAAATGTTTGCTCTTAAGAATTAAAGTGGAGGAGCTTCAAACTGTGACTCGAGACGCACAGATGACTTTCTGTTATGGCCTCACTCTCACGGATGCAACAAAGAAGAAAGAAACTCGAGGACCATGTTCATGTCATTTCTCTATAATCACTTAGTTTTCACGCTCCTTGCGTTTTCCAGTTCCTAGTAATCAAGTTGTACAATGTTGGTCCTCGAGCGGTCAAGCTGATCGGACGAATGTGAAAATCGAGATCATTGTTAATTTTTTTCGAGTAGTAGTGTTGGTTTATGAATTGCCAACATCGATCTACTACATAATACGGGAGCATATATGTGAGTAATATACGGCAATGTGCAACGAGTCAGAATTTCTGTACAGTTAACCTTCCCATATGAGTATGGATATCAGTGCGTAGGTACGTTCCTCAGCTACAAAATTGACCTGCTTACAGTGTTACTAATCTTGTGCATCCACAAACAAAAATACAGAAGACAAACAATCTTGTTTTCTTGCACTTCGTAGCTGATGGCTGATGGCGCGGTTCTTGGCCGGTCATTTCGCAACTGATCGATCGGTTCTTCGCGCTCGATCGATTTCCTGACCACACTCTGCTCCTCACACCTCGATGCCGCTCTGCGAGACCCTGTCGTCGGGCGGGCTGATGGTGATCCAGAGCAGGGAGACGGTGATGGAGATGAGCCCCGCCCAGACGTAGACGATGGTCGGCGTGCGGCCCCGCCGCCCCATGAGGCCCTTGGCGAACGGGTAGTAGTGCGCCAGCACCCAGAAGCTGAAGAACCCGCCGCCCAGCAGCTTGCTGTACTGCGGGATCTCCGCGTACACGCAGCGCGACACCCCCACCACCATGGCTATGATGTTGATCCCGATGATGGCCAGCGGCGGGATGAAGAGCGACGTCCACTTGATGAGGTACAGCTCCGCGAACGGGTCGTCGTCGTCCTCCGCCGCCGCCTTCGCCGTCAGCGTGAACGATATCTCGATGCCGGCGGCCACCTTGAGCAGGCCCTGCAGCACGGCCGCCAGGTGCGCCGACGTGCCCCCGATCACCCAGAACTGCTCGTTGCGCCACCATTCCTCCAGCCCGATCCCGGACCACTTCACCTCCAGCAGGCACAGCAGCACGAGCGTGATGGTGATGAGCAGGAGATAGCAGAGGAAGGTCGGGTCCAGCGTGGCCACGATGAACTGCCCGGAGAAGAGGGAGAGCGCCGGCAGGAGGCAGTACATGATGAGGAAGAGGGACGTGAACGGGTAGATGCCCACGTTGATGTACGACATGCGCTGCAGGAACATGAGCCGGCGGGACGCCAGCAGCGCGTTGTTCTTGGAGAAGAAGATCTCCACGGACCCCGTCGCCCACCGGAGCACCTGGTGGAGCCGGTCGGTGAGGTTGATGGGCGCCGTGCCCCGGAACGCGTCGCGCTTCGTGATGCAGTACACGGAGCGCCACCCGCGGTTGTGCATCCGGTACCCGGTCACGACGTCCTCCGTCACGGAGCCGTAGATCCAGCCGACGCGCAGCCCCCACTCCGTGTTGTCCTCGTACCAGCAGGAGATCACCGAGACGGCCTCCGCCACGGTGGCGGCGTCGAGCGGCGGCCGCGGCATGAGCAGCGCGCCGGGCGGGCGGCCGTTCCGGACCGAGGGGTGGTCCGCCAGCGGCCGGCCCTGGTACTCGGCCACGGCGATGGACTCGATGAACATCTTGGACTTGCCGAACCGCTGCGGCGCCTCGTGGTCCGGGTGGTCGGACAGCGGGCGGAGCTCGTCGGCGACGCCGTCCCCAGAGCGTGCGTTCGGGTCGATGGGCACCCTGGTCTGGCCGACCAAGCCGTGGTACTCGACCGCGCGCGGCGGGTTGAAGCCGTAGATGGCGTAGCGGCGGAAGAGGCAGCCGGTGCCGACGTACATGGGCCCCTGGAGGCCGTCGAGCGCGCGCATGTTGCCGTCGAAGAAGACGGTGTTGTGGTTGGCGTAGCGGTCGGAGGGGTCGATGCCCTCGAAGCGCTGCGGGAACTGGATGTAGCAGATGCGGTCGCCGCCGCGGTCGAGCATGTAGCACATGGCCTCCCGGATGGCCTGGCAGTTGTACACGTAGTGATCGCAGTCGAAGTTGAGCATGAAGGGCCCGTTGGACAGGACCGCGGACGCGCGCACCATGGCGTTCATGGCGCCCGCCTTCTTGTTGTGGTCGTACCCCGGCCGCTTCTCCCGCGACAGGTACACGAACATGGGGATGCGCACGTCCACGTTGGTGAAGTCCAGGTACGCGTGGTCGTCCGCGTCCCCGTACACCACGTCGTGGTGAGGGTTCTTGATCATCACCTAATTGGTTGACAAGATCGTAGCATGAACACACATGTCTGCGCGCCAAAATTCAAAAACGAAATGGCCAGTGTTGACGAAGACCTGGACGATGCTGGCGTGGTCTCCCTTGCCGTGGTCGGGGGCGGAGTCGAGCCAGGTGCCGGGCCAGTGGGTGCCGTCGGCCATCCAGGTGGCCTTGACGGGGGGCGGGGCGGCATCGGACGAGGCGGCGGCCGTCTCACGGGCGATTTTGCGCTCGTGGGCGTTCATGGCCTTGGCGCGCCGTTTGATGGCCTCGGGGAGGTCATTGATACGCACCTTGTACTCGTCGTACTCGCGCTTGATCCACCGCCGGTCCTTGACGAAGTCCGGCCGCTTCTTGCCTTTCGTGGGGTCGCCCTTCTGGGTGAAGTAGGCCTCCGGGTTGCGGGGCTCGATGGAGTGCTTGCGGCAGAAGGGCACCCACACCTTGGCGTAGGCGCAGGCCTCCGCCATGGCCTCGAAGGTGAGCAGCGCGCCGCCGTCGTCGGAGATGTAGACGAAGAGCTTCTCGACCGGGTAGTCGGTGGCGAGGATGGAGAGCAGCGTGTTGGCGGTGACGAGCGGCGGCTCCTTGTAGGGGTCGGCGGTGGAGATGAAGACGTCGAGCCCCGGCAGGTCGGAGCGGCCCGTCGGGTTGGACGGCGTCTTGGACTCGAACTTCTCCCGGAGCGCGGCCAGGTCGGCGGCGCGGTTGATGGGGTTCAGCTTGGGCATCTGGTCCAGGAGCCAGGAGAGGGCGAACCAGTACTCGCACACGATGGAGATCCCCCACAGCCACATCGCGTCCGGGTTGGGGTTCGTCGCGCGCCATACCAAGAAGAGAAACAGCGCCACGAACCGCACCAGCACCAGCAACCTGCCCACGTACGCAAATCCCCGCGTCACTTTGAAATTTAAATCATGTGCCGTGCTCGTGTCGTAACATTTTTGATTGAAACTTGATAAATTGTACTCCCATGTAAAGTTTTTCAATTTTTTTTGGTGAACTCAACAAGTTTCTTGAATTTTGCGAACCTGTAGGGGCTTAGAATGCCCGGAGGAATGGCCACCTTCCGGCTCAGCGGCTTCCAGGGCTTGTCGACGAGGTCCTCCATCTTGACGCTGCCGCCGCCCATGCCGGCGCCGTCGTCGTTGTCCTCCTGCGGCCAGTACGCGTTCCCGATGCCGTACGTGCCCTGGGTCTCGAACAGCCACCGGTTGTGGTCGAACTCCCCGGTTTGGCTCCGCACCAGCAACGACTTGGACGGCGACGCCACCTGCACCGGGGAAAGCCGACGGTCCATCTTGCCGCCGCCGGCCGCGCCATCGTCGCCGCTCCGGCGGTTCACGAGCTTGGAGCCCGACGAGCGTGGCAAGGGAAGGTTGTCCGGCTTGGTTGGGCCGCCGGAGGCGGGAGCGGACGCGGCCCCTGGCTGGTTGTCTGGGGTGGGCGGCATGAAGACCGTGTAGTTGGTATGGTCGCTTGCCATGGTGGTGCGCTCGGGCGTGATGTCGATGTCGTCGGCGTTGTCGTTGGAGAGGCCGGCGAGGCGCTCGTTCGACGTCCGATGGACGCTATAACCTGCTGCCGGTAGCTTCGGCACGGACGGCGACGCGCGGGAGCGTTCCTCCTAGGTTGCTACGGCCGGTTTGGTGCCATTCTCTCCGCCATTGTTGCAAACTGAGTCCCACACGGAGAGGGAGATGTTTGCATGGCTTGGAGGGAATTGTGCGGGAGGGACGGACCGAGATGTGGAGTGGCGACACTTTCGGAGACCGGAAGCATCGAGGGAGAAAGGCGCTGTCATACATGCACTCGTGCAATCGAATAGCTAGCGCTCACATTCTTTTTCAGGATCTTTTTTAAACAGAGTATAGACGCAAGGGTCTTTTTTTTTCAAGAATACATCAAAGACGTACCTTAACTTTATGGAAGGAAGAAAAATATTTACAAGAGATTACAAACGGCACGCATCGCCTAGGTGTGCCTACACTCGAGCCCTCCTTTAAACATGCTAGGAATTACTCACAAAATTGTAGCACTCCACTCCTTTTCGCCACCGCCCATAAATGACGCTCCCTAAATATGAGCTGGACTGTGCCATGCTCGTTACAATTGTCATTCCTACCGAATACTCCCTCGTTCCTTTGCTTCCACAAACACCAACAAATAAGCACCACCAGTGAGTCAAAATCCTTCCGGTGGGTCTTTGGCACCAGCTTCCGAGACGTCGTCCACCATTCTTCCATATTGTTGCTTGTCCAGTTGGCATCAACCCCAGCAGTAGTCCAACCCTAGTAAGGCATTGGAACCACACTTGCCTGGCGAACACACATTGTGTCAAGATGTGGTCCATCGTGTCCTTCTCCTACTCGCATAAGTAACAAGGAGATGTTGAATCCTGTAAACCATGCCGGGTTCTCCTGTCTGAAGTCCATAGTTTGTACTAAGCCGCCAGCCACATGAAAATTTTGTATGAGAGAGGTGCTCCACACTTCCAGATCGGTGCGGCAAGCTAGAACCTGATCCCACCTTCACATAGCATTGCATATGCAGACGATGCCGTGTACTTCCCTGTGGGGTTCCACTCCTAAATTGGTCTGTCCTCCTCTCCTAGCTGCAGCTCAATTTGCATGACTGCCTCACACAGCCTTACGAATTGAGACAACCCATCTGAGGGAGTCCTGGATTAGGGGGTATCCGGATATCCGGATTATATCCTTTGGCCAGACTGTTGGACCATGAAGATACAAGATTGAAGACTTCGTCCCGTGTCCGGATGAGACTCTACTTGGCGTGGAAGGCAAGCTAGGCAATACGGATATGTATATCTCCTCCTTTGTAACCGACCTTGTGTAACCCTAGCCCCCTCCGGTGTCTGTATAAACCGGAGGGTTTTAGTCCGTAGGACAACATACAATCATACCATAGGCTAGCTTCTAGGGTTTAGTCTTTCCGATCTCGTGGTAGATCAACTCTTGTACTACTCATATTATCAAGAATAATCAAGCAGGACGTAGGGTTTTACCTCCATCAAGAGGGCCCGAACCTGGGTAAAACATCGTGTCCCCTGCCTCCTGTTACTATCCGCCTTAGACGCACAGTTCGGGACCCCCTACCCGAGATCCGCCGGTTTTGACACCGACATTGGTGCTTTCAAAGAGTTCCTCTATGCCGTCGCCGTAAGGAAGGATGCCTTGTCTCGTTGTTAAAAACAACATTACTGCCGGAGGAGCCCTAGCTGTCGGCCAAACTCTCCGGCTTGGCAGTTTCTAAAGGAAATATGCCCTAGAGGCAATAATAAAATTATTATTTATTTCCTTATTTCATGATAAATGTTTATTATTCATGCTAGAATTGTATTAACCGGAAACATAATACATGTGTGAATACATAGACAAACAGAGTGTCACTAGTATGCCTCTACTTGACTAGCTCGTTAATCAAAGATGGTTATGTTTCCTAACCATGAACAAAGAGTTGTTATTTGATTAACGGGATCACATCATTAGGTGAATGATCTGATTGACATGACCCATTCCATTAGCTTAGCACCCGATCGTTTAGTATGTTGCTATTGCTTTCTTCATGACTTATACATGTTCCTATGACTATGAGATTATGCAACTCCCGTTTGCCAGAGGAACACTTTGTGTGCTACCAAACGTCACAACGTAAATGGGTGATTATAAAGGTGCTCTACAGGTGTCTCCAAAGGTAAATGTTGGGTTGGCGTATTTCGAGATTAGGATTTGTCACTCCGATTGTCGGAGAGGTATCTCTGGGCCCTCTCGGTAATACACATCACATAAGCCTTGCAAGCATTGCAACTAATGAGTTAGTTGCGAGATGATGTATTACGGAACGAGTAAAGAGACTTGCCGGTAACGAGATTGAACTAGGTATTGAGATACCGACGATCGAATCTCGGGCAAGTAACATACCGATGACAAAGGGAACAACGTATGTTGTTATGCGGTCTGACCGATAAAGATCTTCATAGAATATGTAGGAGCCAATATGAGCATCCAGGTTCCGCTATTGGTTATTGACCGAAGACGTGTCTCGGTCATGTCTACATTGTTCTCGAATCCGTAGGGTCCGCATGCTTAAGGTTTCGATGACAGTTATATTATGAGTTTATGAGTTTTGATGTACCGAAGGAGTTCGGAGTCCCGGATGAGTTCGGGGACATGACGAGGAGTCTCGAAATGGTCGAGACGTAAAAATCGATATATTGGATGACTATATTCGAACATCGGAAAGGTTCCGAGTGATTCGGGTATTTTTCGGAGTACCGGGTAGTTACGGGAGAAGCAATGGGCCTTGATGGGCTTTAGTGGGAAGAGGAGAAAGGGCCAAGGGGCTGCTGCGCCCCCCCTCCCCTCTGGTCCGAATTGGACTAGAGAAAAGGGGGCCGGCCACCTTTCCTTCTCCTCCACTTCCTTCTCCCTTCCTCCCCTCTTGGTGGACTCCTACTAGGACTTGGAGTCCTAGTAGGACTCCACATCCTGGCCGCACCTAGCCTTGGCCGGCCTCCTCCTCCTCCATCCTTTATATACTGAGGCAAGGGGCACCCCATGAACACAAGTTGATCCACGTGATCTATTCCTTAGCCGTGTGCGGCGCCCCCAGCCACCATAGTCCTCGATAATATTGTAGCAGTGCTTAGGCGAAGCCCTGCTGCTGTAGTGCATCAAGATCGTCACCACGCCGTCGTGCTGACGGAACTCTTCCCCGACACTTTGCTGGATCGGAGTCCGGGGATCGTCATTGAGCTGAACGTGTGCTAGAACTCGGAGGTGCCGTAGTTTCGGTGCTTGATCGGTCGGATCGTGAAGACGTACGACTACATCAACCAAACGCTTCCGTTGTCGATCTACTAGGTATGTAGATCACACTCCCCCCTCTCGTTGCTATGCATCACATGATCTTGCGTGTGCGTAGGAATTTTTTTGAAATTACTACGTTCCCCAACAGTTTCATCATGACCGCCAGTTTGGCCGCTGCACCGACGATGACTTCTCGGGTCATCGAAAACAGCCTCCACGTCGGCTTGGAATTCGCCGAGCAGATGGATCCAATGGACCTCTCTTCCCTAAAGGAGCTCTTGGATCGCATCGCCGCCTTGGGAGTCGCTACGGACTATGATCGGATTGCGCTTAAACCCGATCAAAGGGAGATTAACTCTCCACCGGTCACCCATCATGTTGCGGTGGTGGAGGAACAATGCGGCGATTCTTCCTCTATCTTGAGGACTAACTATGTCCGGATTCCTGAGCTCTCCGAGCCGGATACCTGTTTTCGGGAGGACATCACCCAAGCCCTCAACCTATAGTCAGGCAGCGGGCCAGACTCATCGGGCAACATCCCGGAATCCGAACTTCCAAGATCGGAAACTCCTCGGCCCCTGGGTCTCAGATCGGGTAGGGGTTCGGACTCAAACCCACCCACCCACCCAGACATAAATGATCTTTCCCACATCAGGCAAGAGCCCCATGAAACAGTACATCATTATTGGGCCAGATTCCTCCTTGTGATGAACAAGGTTAAGGACTGCCGCGAGGAAAACGCAGTCTCACTTTTCTGTAATAACTGCACGGACAAGGGAATCCTTAACGCCATAAGTCGCCGCGACATATCACGCTTCGCCGACTTGGCGTCCATAGTACGAAAGTACTGTGCGATGGAAAGTGCCTGGAAAACCGAAACGAAATTTTTGGATAATCCGCTCCGAATATACACCCAGTCCGAAGTAAAAGGATGCACTATCATCAGACACCCGAGTTAATTACAAAGAAGCAAAAAACCTCTATAGGGCATGGAACCGTATTGGAGGGATGGCTCAACGGACCCTGCAAAATTCATAGTACAGCGGATACCATACCAACACACAACCTCAGAGCATGTTGGATACTTCGGCAGGTGGCCAAAAGTGGCGAGGATCTTCTCATCCCAGATGCCACAGAGCACCATCCCAGAGATAACAATACGGTATTAACAGTCTTTGAGACCTTCGCATCAAATAATAGGCACAAGCGAACACTCCGCAGCATTGCTGAAATCTGCCACGTAGCAGCAATAAATCCATGGAGCGACACGGCTATTACCTTCAATGCCAGTGACGAACCTAAATTCTGAACAGCCCGAGCACCAGCTGCATTGGTCCTCAGTCCAATTGTGAACGACTTTCGACTCACCAAAGTACTCATGGACGGCAGCAGTGGATTAAACCTCATCTACGAGGAAACTCTTCAAAAAATGGAAATAGACTGGAACCGCATTGAGCAAAGCAGCACAACCTTCAGAGGAATCATCCCCAGTCGGGAAGCACGCTGTGCTGGGAAAATCACACTAGATGTGGTATTCGGCACGCCGGAGAACTATAGGTCCGAAGAAATTACATTCCAAGTGGCCCCGTTCAGTAGTGGATACCACGCCCTATTGGGACGGGAGGCGTTCACGATCTTCCAAGCCATACCCCATTATGGGTACATGAAGCTCAAAATGCCCGGGCCCAACGGAACCATCACTCTCACTAGTGACCCGGACACAACACTCCGCGTCGAAAACAAAACAGCCACATTGGCCCTCGAGGCATTATCCGAAGCCCTTTCGGCCGAGGAATTAACTGCGCTACGCTCCACAGTGGACAGGGACGACGTGATACTTGACAAGAGATCCAAGTACACCTCTTTAAACCAGCAGATGAAATAGTCAAATTCCAAGTCCACCCAACGGACACTACAAAAACAGCCTCCATCAGGGCACAGTTAAACCCCACCATGGACGCCGCACTACGAGAGTTCCTGCGCGAGAATTGGGACATATTCGGCTGGCACCCCTCAAACTGTTGGAAATATGCCCTAGAGGCAATAATAAATTAGTTATTATTATATTTCCTTGTTCATGATAATCGTTTATTATCCATGCTAGAATTGTATTGATAGGAAACTCAGATGCATGTGCGGATACATAGACAACACCATGTCCCTAGTAAACCTCTAGTTGACTAGCTCGTTGATCAATAGATGGTTATGGTTTCCTGACCATGGACATTGGATGTTGTTGATAACGGAATCACATCATTGGGAGAATGATGTGATGGACAAGACCCAATCCTAAGCCTAGCACAAAGATCGTGTAGTTCGTATGCTAAAGCTTTTTCTAATGTCAAGTATCATTTCCTTAGACCATGAGATTGTGCAACTCCCGGATACCGTAGGAATACTTTGGGTGTGCCAAACGTCACAACGTAACTGGGTGGCTATAAAGGTACACTACAGGTATCTCCGAAAGTGTCTGTTGGGTTGGCACGAATCGAGACAGGGATTTGTCACTCCGTGTGATCGGAGAGGTATCTCTGGGCCCACTCGGTAGGACATCATCATAATGTGCACAAAGTGACCAAGGAGTTGATCACGGGATGATGTGTTACGGAACGAGTAAAAGAGACTTGCCGGTAACGAGATTGAACAAGGTATCGGGATACCGACGATCGAATCTCGGGCAAGTACAACACCGCTAGACAAAGGGAATTGTATACGGGATTGATCGAATCCTCGACATCATGGTTCATCTGATGAGATCATCGTGGAACATGTAGGAACCAACATGGGTATCCAGATCCCGCTGTTGGTTATTGACCGGAGAACGTCTCGGTCATGTCTGCATGGTTCCCGAACCCGTAGGGTCTACACACTTAAGGTTTGATGACGCTAGGGTTATAAGGAATAGATATACATGATTACTGAATGTTGTTCGGAGTCCCGGATGAGATCCCGGACGTCACGAGGAGTTCCGGAGTGGTCCGGAGGTAAATATTTATATATGGGAAGTCCTGTTTTGGTCACCGGAAAAGTTTCGGGTTTTACCGGTAGTGTACCGGGACCACCGGAGGGGTCCGGGGGTCCACCAAGTGGGGCCACCAGCCCCGGAGGGCTGCATGGGCCAAGTTTGGGAGGGGACCAGCCCTAGGTGGACTGGTGCGCCCCCCCCCACCAAGGCCCAAGGCGCCTCCAAGAGGGAAGGGGGGCAAACCCTAGGGCAGATGGGCCCTAAGGCCCACCCCAGGTGCGCCTCCCCCTCTCCCCCTTGTGGCCGCCACCCAGATGGCATCTGGGGGCTGCCGCCATCCCTAGGGAGGGAACCCTAGGTGGGGGCGCAGCCCCTCCCCTCCCCCTATATATACTTGAGGTTTGGGCTGCCCAACACACATGAGTTCCTCTCCTTCTTGGCGTAGCCCTACCCCTCTCCCTCCTCGTCTCTTGCGGTGCTTGGCAAAGCCCTGCTAGAGTACCACGCTCCTCCACCACCACCACGCCGTTGTGCTACTGCTGGATGGAGTATTCCTCAACCTCTCCCTCTCTCCTTGCTGGATCAAAGGCATGGGAGACGTCACCGGGTTGTACGTGTGTTGAACGCGGAGGTGACGTCCGTTCGGCACTAGGATCTCCGGTGATTTGGATCACGACGAGTACGACTCCTTCAACCCCGTTCTCTTGAACGCTTCCGCATAGCGATCTACAAGGGTATGTAGATGCACTCTCCTTCCCCTCGTTGCTGGTTTCTCCATAGATAGATCTTGGTGACACGTAGGAAAATTTTGAATTTCTGCTACGTTACCCAACAGTAGCATCATGAGCTAGGTTTATTGCGTAGATTCTATGCATGAGTAGAACACAAAGTAGTTGTGGGTGTTGATTTTGTTCAATATGCTTACCGTTACTAGTCCAATCTTGATTCGGCGGCATTGTGGGATGAAGCGGCCTGGACCGACCTTACACGTACTCTTACGTGAGACTGGTTCCACCGACTGACATGCACTAGTTGCATAAGGTGGCTAGCGGGTGTCTGTCTCTCCCACTTTAGTCGGATCGGATTCGATGAAAAGGGTCCTTATGAAGGGTAAATAGAAATTGGCATATCACGTTGTGGTTTTTGCGTAGGTAAGAAACGTTCTTGCTAGAAACCCACAGCAGCCACGTAAAACATGCAAACAACAATTAGAGGACGTCTAACTTGTTTTTGCAGGGTATGCCATGTGATGTGATATGTCCAAGAAGAATGTGATGAATGATATGTGATGTATGAGATTGATCATGTTCTTGTAATAGGAATCACGACTTGCATGTCGATGAGTATGACAACCGGCAGGAGCCATAGGAGTTGTCTTTATTTATTGTATGACCTGCGTGTCATTGAACAACGCCATGTAATTACTTTACTTTATTGCTAATCGGTAGCCATAGTAGTAGAAGTAATAAGTTGGCGAGACAACTTCATGGAGACACGATGATGGAGATCATGATGATGGAGATCATGGTGTCATGCCGGTGACAAGATGATCATGGAGCCCCAAGATGGAGATCAAAGGAGCTATATGATATTGGCCATATCATGTCACTATTATTTGATTGCATGTGATGTTTATCATGTTTTTGCATCTTGTTTACTTAGAACGATGGTAGTAAATAAGATGATCCCTCATAATAATTTCAAGAAAGTGTTCCCCCTAACTGTGCATCGTTGTGACAGTTCGTTGTTTCGAAGCACCACGTGATGATCGGGTGTGATAGATTCTAACGTTCACATACAACGGGTGTAAGACAGATTTACACACGCGAAACACTTAGGTTGACTTGACGAGCCTAGCATGTACAGACATGGCCTCGGAACACAAGAGACCGAAAGGTCGAGCATGAGTCGTATGGTAGATACGATCAACATGAAGATGTTCACCGATGATGACTAGTCCGTCTCATGTGATGATCGGACACGGCCTAGTTGAGTCGGATCATGTAATCACTTAGATGACTAGAGGGATGTCTATCTGAGTGGGAGTTCATAAGATGAACTTAATTATCTTGAACATAGTCAAAAGGTCTTCGCAAATTATGTCGTAGCTCGCGCTTCAGTTCTACTGTTTAGATATGTTCCTAGAGAAAATTTAGTTGAAAGTTGATAGTAGCAATTATGCGGACTAGGTCCGTAAACTAAGGTTTGTCCTCATTGCTTCATAGAAGGCTTGTGTCCTTAATGCACCGCTCATTGTGCTAAACCTCAAACGTTGTCTGTGGATGTTGCGAACATCTGACATACACATTTTGATAACTACGTGATAGTTCAGTTAAGCGGCTTAGAGTTGAGGCACCGAAGATGTTTTGAAACGTCGCGAAACATATGAGATGTTTCGAGGGCTGAAATTGGGATTTCAGGCTCGTGCCCACGTCAAGAGGTATAAGACCTCCGACGATTTTCTTAGCCTGCAAACTAAGGGAGAAAAGCTCAATTGTTGAACTTGTGCTCAGATTGTCTGAGTACAACAATCGCTTGAATCGAGTGGGAGTTGATCTTCCAGATGAAATAGTGATGGTTCTCCGAAGTCATTACCACCAAGCTGCTAGAGCTTCGTGATGAACTATAATATATCAGGGACATATATGATGATCCTTGAGATATTCGCGACGTTTGACACCACAAAAGTAGAAATCAAGAAGGAGCATCAATTGTTGATGGTTGGTGAAACCACTAGTTTCAAGAAGGGCAAGGGGAAGAAGGGATACTTCATGAAACGGCAAATCAGCTGTTGTTCTAATGAAGAAACTCAAAGGTGAACCCAAGCCCGAGACTAAGTGCTTCTGTATTAAGGGGAACAGTCACTGAAGCAGAACCACCCTAGATACTTGGTAGATGAGAAGGCTGGCAAGGTCGATGGAAGTATATTGGATATGCATTATAATGTGTACTTTACTAGTACTCCTAGTAGCACCAGGGTATTAGATACCGGTTCGGTTGCTAAGTGTTAGTAACTCGAAACAAAAGGCTACGGAATAAACGGAGACTAGCTAAAGGTGAGATGACGATATGTGTTGGAAGTATTTCCAAGGTTGATCAAATATCGTACGCTCCCTCTACCATCAAGATTGGTGTTTGCGTTGAGCATAGACATGATTGGATTATGTCTATCGCAATACGGTTATTCATTTAAGGAGAATAATGGTTACTCTGTTTATTTGAATAATACCTTGAATGGTCTTGCACCTAAAATGAATGGTTTATTGAATCTCGATCGTAGTGATACACATGTTCATGCCAAAAGATATAAGATAGTAATGATAGTACCACCTACTTGTGGCACTGCCATGTAAGTCATATCGGTATAAAACGCATGAAGAACCTCCATGTTGATGGATCTTTGGGCTCACTCGTTTTGAAAAGTTTGAGACATGCGAACCATGTCTATTGGTGTATATGCATGAAGAAACTCCATGCAAATGGACCGTTTGGACTCACTTGACTTTGAATCACTTGAGACATGCAAATCATACCACATGGGCAAGATGACTGAAAGCCTCGTTTTCAGTAAAATGGAACTAGAAAGCAACTTGTTGGAAGTAATACATTTTAATGTGTGCAGTCCAATGAGTGCTGAGGCATGTAGTGGATATCGTTATGTTCTTACTTCACAAATGATTTGAGTAGATGTTGAGTATATTTACTTGATGAATCACGAGTCTGAATTATTGAAAGGTTCAAGTAATTCAGGGTGAAGTTGAAAGATCGTCGTGACAAGAGGATAGAAGATCTATGATATGATCATAGAGATGAATATCTGAATTACGAGTTTGGCACCGAATTAAGACATTGTGGAAATTGTTTCACAACTAATACAGCCTGGAACACCATAGTGTGATGGTGTGTCCGAACATCATAACTGCACCCTATTGGATATGATGCATACCATGATGTCTCTTATCGAATTACCACGATAGTTTATGGGTTAGGCATTAGAGACAACCGCATTCACTTTAAATAGGGCACCACGTAATTCCTATGAGATGACACCGTATGAACTATGGTTTAGAGAAACCTAAGCTGTCATTTCTTAAAAGTTTGGGGCTGCGACGCTTATGTGAAAAAAGTTTCAGGCTGATAAGCTCGAACCCAAAGCGGATAAATGCATCTTCATAGGACACCCAAAACAGTTGGGTATACCTCCTGTCTCAGATCCGAAAGCAATAAGGGATTGTTTCTAGAATCGGGTCCTTTCTCGAGGAAAAGTTTCTCTCGAAAGAATTGAGTGGGAGGATGCTGGAGACTTGATGAGGTTATTGAACCGTCACTTCAACTAGTGTATAGCAGGGCACAAAGAGTTGTTCCTGTGGCACCTACACCAATTGAAGTGGAAGCTTATGATATTGATCATGAGACTTTGGATCAAGTCACTCCCAAACCTCGTGGGATGACAAGGATGCGTACTACTTCAAAGTGGTACGTAATCCTGTCTTGGAAGTCATGTTGCTAGACAACAATGAACCTACGAGCCATGGAGAAGCGATGGTGGGCCCGGATTCCGATAAATGGCTCGAGGCCATAAAATCCGAGAGAGGATCCATGTATGAAAACAAAGTGTAGACTTTGGCAGAACGGCTCGATGGTCGTAAGGTTGTTGAGTACAGATGGATTTTAAAAGGAAGACGGACAATGATGGTAAGTATCACCATTAAGAAAGCTCGACTTGTCGTTAAGATTTTTTCCGACAAGTTCAAGGAGTTGACTATGATGAGACTTTCTCACTCGTAGCGATGCTAAGAGTCTGTTGGAGTTATATTAGCGATTACTGCATTATTTATGAAATCTTGCAGATAGGATGTCAAAACATTGTTTCCTCGACGATTTTCTTGAGGAAAGGTTGTATGTGATACAACCGGAAGGTTTTGTCAATCCTGAAAGATGCTAATAAGTATGCAAAGCTCCAGCAATCCTTCTAAGGACTGGAGTAAGCATCTCGGAGTTGGAATGTATGCTTTGATGAGATGATCAAAGATTTTGGGTTTATGCAAAGTTTATGAGAAACTTGTATTTCCAAAGAAGTGAGTGGGAGCACTATAGAATTTCTGATGAGTATATGTTGTTGACATATTATGGATCAGAAATGATGTAGAATTTCTGGAAAGCATATAGGGTTATTTGGAAAGTGTTTTTCAATGGAAAGCCTGGATTAAGCTACTTGAACATTGGGCATCAAGATCTATAAGGATAGATCAAAACGCTTAATGGTACTTTCAATGAGCACATACCTTGACATGATCTTGAAGGTGTTCAAGATGGATCAGTCAAAGAAGGAGTACTTGCCTGAGTTGTAAGGTATGAAGTTAAGACTTAAAGCTCGACCGCGGCAGAAGAAAGAGAAAGGACGAATGTCGTCCCCTATGCTTTTGTCATAGGCTCTATACGGTATGCCATGCTGAGTACCGCACCTGATGTGTGCCTTGCCACATGTCTGGCAAGAGGGTACAAAAGTGATCCAGGAGTGGATCACTAGACAACGGTCAAAATTGTCCTTGGAGTAATAAGGACATGTTTCTCAATTATGGAGGTGATAAAGAGTTCGGCGTAAAGGGTTACATCGATGCAAGCTTTAACACCTATCCGAATGACTCTGAGTAGCAAACCGGATACGTATAGTGGAGCAACCATTTGGAATAGCTCCAAGTGGAGCGTGGAAGCAGCATTTATAATATGACCTAGAGATTTGCAAAGTACATACGGATCTGATTGTTGCAGACCCGTTGACTAAAACCTCTCTCACAAGCAAAACATGATCAAACCCCAGAACTCATTGAGCCTTAATCACATGATGATGTGAACTAGTTTAGTGACACTAGTAAACTCTTTGGATGTTGGTCACATGGCGATGTGACCTGTGAGTGTTAATCACATGGCGATGTGAACTAGATTATTGACTCTAGTGCAAGTGGGAGACTGTTGGAAATATGCCCTAGAGGCAATAATAAATTAGTTATTATTATATTTCCTTGTTCATGATAATCGTTTATTATCCATGCTAGAATTGTATTGATAGGAAACTCAGATACATGTGTGGATACATAGACAACACCATGTCCCTAGCAAGCCTCTAGTTGACTAGCTCGTTGATCAATAGATGGTTACGGTTTCCTGACCATGGACATTGGATGTCGTTGATAACGGGATCACATCATTGGGAGAATGATGTGATGGACACGACCCAATCCTAAGCCTAGCACAAAGATCGTGTAGTTCGTACGCTAAAGCTTTTTCTAATGTCAAGTATCATTTCCTTAGACCATGAGATTGTGCAACTCCCGGATACCGTAGGAATACTTTGGGTGTGCGAAACGTCACAACGTAACTGGGTGGCTATAAAGGTACACTACAGGTATCTCCGAAAGTATCTGTTGGGTTGGCATGAATCGAGACTGGGATTTGTCACTCCGTGTGATCGGGGAGGTATCTCTGGGCCCACTCAGTAGGACATCATCATAATGTGCACAAAGTGACCAAGGAGTTGATCACGGGATGATGTGTTACGGAACGAGTAAAAGAGACTTGCCGGTAACGAGATTGAACAAGGTATCGGGAAACCGACGATCGAATCTCGGGCAAGTACAATACCGCTAGACAAAGGGAATTGTATACGGGATTGATCAAATCCTCGACATCATGGTTCATCCGATGAGATCATCGTGGAACATGTAGGAACCAACATGGGTATCCAGATCCCGCTGTTGGTTATTGACCGGAGAACGTCTCGGTCATGTCTGCATGGTTCCCGAACCCGTAGGGTCTACACACTTAAGGTTCAATGACGCTAGGGTTATAAGGAATAGATATACGTGGTTACCGAATGTTGTTCGGAGTCCCGGATGAGATCCCGGACGTCACGAGGAGTTCCGGAGTGGTCCGGAGGTAAAGATTTATATATGGGAAGTCCTGTTTTGGTCACCGGAAAAGTTTCGGGCTTTACCGGTAGTGTACCGGGACCACCGGAGGGGTCCGGGGGTCCACCAAGTGGGGCCACCAGCCCCGGAGGGATGCATGGGCCAAGTGTGGGAGGGGGCCAGCCCCAGGTGGGCTGGTGCGCCCCCCCACCAAGGCCCAAGGCGCCTCCAAGAGGGAAGGGGGGCAAACCCTAGGGCAGATGGGCCCTAAGGCCCACCCCAGGTGCGCCTCCCCCTCTCCCCCTTGTGGCAGCCACCCAGATGGGATCTGGGGGCTGCCGCCACCCCTAGGGAGGGAACCCTAGGTGGGGGCGCAGCCCCTCCCCTCCCCCTATATATACTTGAGGTTTGGGCTGCCCAACACACATGAGTTCCTCTCCTTCTTGGCGCAGCCCTACCCCTCTCCCTCCTCGTCTCTTGCGGTGCTTGGCGAAGCCCTGCTGGAGTACCACGCTCCTCCACCACCACCACGCCGTTGTGCTGCTGCTGGATGGAGTCTTCCTCAACCTCTCCCTCTCTCCTTGCTGGATCAAAGGCATGGGAGACATCATCGGGCTGTACGTGTGTTGAACGCGGAGGTGCCGTCCGTTCGGCACTAGGATCTCCGGTGATTTGGATCACGACGAGTACGACTCCTTCAACCCCGTTCTCTTGAACGCTTCCGCATAGTGATCTACAAGGGTATGTAGATGCACTCTCCTTCCCCTCATTGCTGGTTTCTCCATAGATAGATCTTGGTGACACGTAGGAAAATTTTGAATTTCTGCTACGTTACCCAACACAAACATGCCAGGAATCCCACGCAGGCTGGCCGAGCACAGCCTCAATATCCTAAAGGGATTCAAGCCGGTCAAGCAGGCTCTTCGGATTTTCTCTGAACCTAAGAGACAGGCTATGGGAGAGGAACTAGCCAAGTTATTGGAGGCCGGATTCAGTAGAGAAATAAAACACCCGGACTGGCTAGCAAACCTGGTGATGGTACCAAAGAAGGACAAATCCTGGCGCCTATGTGTCGATTCCAAGGACCTCAACAAGGCTTGCCCAAAGGATCCCTTCCCCCTCCCCCGCATTGATCAAATTATCGATGCTACCGCAGGACATGAGTCATTGTGTTTCCTCGACGCATACTCTGGCTACCACCAAATCAAGATGGTGGAGCCCGGCCAAGCCGCAACGACATTTATCACACCATATGGCCCCTTCTGTTTTAACACAATGCCTTTTGGGCTCAAAAACTCCGGCGCAACATATCAGCGCATGATTCAGACATGTCTGGAGAAACAGATAGGAAAAACAGTAGAGGCATACGTAGATGATGTGGTCGTTAAAACCAAACATGTCGACTCTCTAATAGACGACTTGAGGCTCACATTCGACAACCTCCGAACATACGACATCAAACTCAATCCGGAAAAATGCGTTTTCAGTGTACCAGCCGGAAAGCTCCTGGGCTTCATTGTCTCCAGTAGAGGAATTGAAGCTAATCCGGCCAAAATCCGAGCTCTGTCACAGTTGGATATACCAACGGACCTCAAACAAACCCAGAAACTAACTGGATGTGTGGCGGCTCTAAGCCGCTTTATCTCCCGCTTAGGAGAAAAAGCATTACCCCTTTATCGCCTCCTTCGGCGCACCGAACACTTCGAGTGGAAGGACGCTGCCACAGCCGGATTGGAAGAAATAAAATGCATACTGGAAACCAACCCAATCCCGGCCGCGCCAAACATCGGCTAACCAATGTTGTTGTACGTTGCGGCAACTCATCAAGTTGTAAGCGCAGTGCTCGTCGTCGAACGAGAAGCGGACGGACATAAGTTCCCTCTTCAAAAGTCGGTATATTATGTATCCACTGTCCTCACTCCATGCAAATCGCGGTACCCACATTATCAAAAGATAGCCTATGCGGTATTCATGGCATCCCGGAAGCTGCGACACTACTTTCAAGAGTGTTCGATTACAGTAGCCTTAGAAGTGACACTTAATGATATCATAAACAACCGCGATGCCACGGGCTGGATTGCCAAATGGGCCATTGAGCTCCTCCCGTTCGACATAACATAACCTCGGCGAGCCATTAAATCGCAAGTATTGTCCGACTTTGTCGCTGAATGGACGGAAGCCGAACTCCCTAAAGAGTACGGCGCATACTCCAATTGGATCATGCACTTCGACGGCTCGAAAATGCTGGCTGGTCTGAGGGCTGGCGTCGTCCTGACATCCCCAACCGGAGATACAGTGCAATACGTACTGCAGATACTGTATACCGACTCCAACAACGCAGCCGAATACGAAGCCATGTTACATGGTCTCCGGATGGCAGTTTCCATAGGCATTCAACACCTGGAGGTGCGCGGGGATTCGAACCTCGCAATATCTCAAATAAATGGAGACTTCAATGCCAAGGATCCGAAGATAGCGGCCTATCGAAATGCCGTCCTAAAGATGTCAGCTCGGTTCAAGGGACTCGAATTTCACCATGTGGCTCGGGAAAACAATCAGGCGGCGGATATCCTCGCCCGCATCGGCGCAAAACGCGATGCAGTCCCCCAACATATTTTTGGAGAGGTTATTTAAGCCATCCGTGGTATGGGAAGGGGACACCGGCAACAATAGTCCGGACCCGGCCAAGATGCCCGATACCGAACACTCTGACATAATCGGAGGCTCTGCCACCGAAATAACACCTTCAGCCCACGTCATAATGGCCATCATTGCCCCGTGGATAGAACTATTCTTGGCCTACCTAACTAGGTAGGAACTTCCCGCGGACCAAAATGAGGCACGCTGCATAGTGCGGTGATCTAAAGCCTACAGGGTCCACGAGGGAGAGCTGTATAAAAAAGCACTACCAGAGTCCTTCAAAGGTGCATCTCCGAAGAGGAAGGGCGGACGCTTTTGGCAGAAATTCACGCCGGACTTGGCGGCCACCATGCCGCAGCCCGGGCCCTTGTAAGCAAGGCCTTCCGTACAGGGTTTTATTGGCCGACGGCCTGGGCAGACGCACATGACTTGGTCCAACGCTGCGCCGGTTGCCAGCTTTTTGCAAACCAAAGCCACATGCCACCCACCGCCCTCCAAACAATCCCCATTACCTGGCCCTTCACGGTCTGGGGGCTTGACATGGTTGGACCCCTTAAAGGGGAAACCCATAAGAAAAAATACTTACTGGTCATGGTGGATAAATTCACCAAATGTATAGAAGCTAAACCTGTTAAAACAACCGAATCCAGACCGGTGATAGACTTCATATCCGGGGTCGTACACTGTTATGGCGTCCCCCACAGCATCATCACTGACAACGACATGAACTTCACGGCTGATGAGGTAAAACTCTGGTGCAGCAACATGGGCATCAAGCTTGATTATGCTTCCGTCTATCACCCACAAACCAACGACCAAGTTGAGCGAGCAAACAGTCTTATCATGAGCGGCATTAAACCCAGATTAGTGCGGTCCTTAAAGGAGTCTAACACGCACTGGGTAGAGGAGCTCGACTCCGTACTCTGGGGGCAGCAGACCACGCCGAATCGCACTACCGGATATACACCCTTCTTTATGGTGTACGACACAGAGACAGTTCTGCCCTGCGACATAATTCATGACTCACCTCGAGTGCGCATGTACAAGAAAGAGAAGCTGAGCTCGATCGGCAGGACAGTCTGGACACCCTGGAGGAGGAGCGCGACGTGGTAAAAGCCCGTTCCGCATTTTATCAGCAACAGGCTCGCAGATACCAAAGCAGAGAAGTACGGACCAAAACTTATAACGTTGGTGAGTTAGTTCTACGCCTGCCGGAGAAGAAAAAGTCCAAGATCGAGCCCAAATGGGAAGGTCCCTTCATTATTGACCAAATTCTGACCGGTGGAGCGTACCGTCTGCGGGATGCATCGAATAATCGACTTGAGCCGAACCCATGGAACGCAGCCAGGCTCCAAAGATTCTACGCCTAGCGCCGGACTCTATGTTCGTCTCCTTCCTCTGTTCATTTTTTGCATATACATTGTCTGTCTTTTTTCTCTTTCTTTCTTTCTTTTATTCTTTCTCTAGGCCTTCAAGGGCCAACTTGTGCCTCGCTCGCACATTATAGATGCGCTAACCGCGCTCATTATACCTGGGGGCTTCTTACACAGAAGCTTAATTATCTATCTGGGCTTCACGCCCCGTACATGTGTTATTCTTCCGCATGTACCTTTTCTTCGCCACTATATGCATCGATATGACTTAAGTTTTGGCCAAGCTGGTGTTGGAAATATGCCCTAGAGGCAATAATAAATTAGTTGTTATTATTATATTTCATTGTTCGTGATTGTTTATTATCCATGCTAGAATTGTATTGATAGGAAACTCAGATACATGTGTGGATACATAGACAACACGATGTCCCTAGTAAGCCTCTAGTTGACTAGCTCGTTGATCAATAGATGGTTACGTTTTCCTGACCATGGACATTGGATGTCGTTGATAACGGGATCACATCATTAGGAGAATGATGTGATGGACGAGACCCAATCCTAAGCCTAGCACAAAGATCGTGGAGTTCGTATGCTAAAGCTTTTCTAATGTCAAGTATCATTTCCTTAGATCATGAGATTGTGCAACTCCCGAATACCGTAGGAGTGCTTTGGGTGTACCAAACATCACAACGTAACTAGGTGGCTATAAAGGTTCACTATAGGTATCTCCGAAAGTGTCTATTGGGTTGGCACCAATCGAGACTGGGATTTGTCACTCCGTGTAAACGGAGAGGTATCTCTGGGCCCACTCGGTAGGACATCATCATAATGTGCACGATGTGATCAAGGAGTTGATCACGGGATGATGTGTTATGGAATGAGTAAAGAGACTTGCCGGTAACGAGATTGAACAAGGTATCGGGATACCGACAATCGAATCTCGGGCAAGTATCGTACCGATGGACAAAGGGAATTGTATACGGAATTGATTGAATCCTTGACATTGTGGTTCATCCGATGAGATCATCGTGGAGCATGTGGGAGCCAACATGGGTATCCAGATCCCGCTGTTGGTTATTAACCGGAGAGTTGTCTCGGCCATGTCTGCATGACTCCTGAGCCCGTAGGGTCTACACACTTAAGGTTCGATGACGCTAGGGTTATAGGGAATGGATGTACGTGGTTACCGAATGTTGTTTGGAGTCCCGGATGAGATCCCGGACGTCACGAGGAGTTCCGGAATGGTCTGGAGGTAAAGATTTATATATGGGAAGTCATCATACGGTCACCGGAATAATTCGGGGGTTACCGGTATTGTACCGGGACCACCGGAGGGGTTCCGGGGGTCCACCGGGAGGGTCCACCTGCCCCGGAGGGCCCTATGGGCTGTGTGTGGAGAGGGACCAGCCCCTTAGTGGGCTGGGCGCCTCCCCCCTAGGGCCCATGCGCCTAGGGTTTGGGGGAACCCTAAAAGGGGGGGCGCCCCCCTTGCCTTGGGGGGCAAGGCAACCCCCCCTGGCCGCCGCCCCCTCCTCAGATTGGATCTGAGGGGGCCGGCCCCCCTCTCCCTTGCCCCTATATATATGTGGGGGTGGGAGGGCAGCCACACCCAAGTTCTGGCGCAGCCCTCCCCCTCTCCCAAGTCCTCCTCTTCTCCCGCGGTGCTTGGCGAAGCCCTGCAGGATTGCCACGCTCCTCCACCACCACCACGCCGTCGTGCTGCTGCTGGACGGAGTCTTCCCCAACCTCTCCTTCTCCCCTTGCTGGATCAAGGAGTAGTAGACGTCACCGGGCTGCACGTGTGTTGAACGCGGAGGCGCCGTGGTTCGGCGCTTAGATCAGAATCAACCGTGATCTGAATCGCTACGAGTACGACTCCTTCATCCTCGTTCTTGCAACGCTTCCGCTTAGCGATCTACAAGGGTATGTAGATGCACTCTCCTTCCCCTCGTTGCTAGATTACTCCATAGATTGATCTTGGTGATGCGTAGAAAATTTAAAATTTCTGCTACGATCCCCAACAGCTGGGTTGCCTGGCTCTTGTATTTATGCCCTACGTTCTCGTTAATTCGGCTAGGGTATAAGGGGAGCACCTCTGCGATTGTTACTGCCGGGTCAACCTGATATGTACCTCAGACTGGGTGAAGCCGAAAGCTAGCGTTCTTAAGGGAATATACGGTCGGTGAACAAAAGATGATTTTTATTTATTTATTTTCCATATGTGCCCCCAGATGTTTTTGCCTGCGTTTCCTCTCGCAGTACGGACATGCACTTTAGGGCATGCATACCCAGGGAAAGGAACCCTTAACGGAACTATTCTCCCTGGAAGATGTTTCTTACTACCCATGTAATATAACATAACTAGTTGGGCACTTGTCTGTTCAAGCACTAATGACCCCTACGCCTGGTTTCCACACATACCCCGGTTCTTATATAATTAGGCGGGTATTCGGACACACTCCGGACTATCGGGTCCCGAGGTTGAAGCGAAAAGGTCCGCCATGACAAATGATCTACAATCCGGCTAGAAGGCATTATACATGTCACTTTAATTACATAGTCATGTAGACTGACTAAATTCCTCTTCTATACCATCCAACAGACGGTCTAGCCTACAATCCTGTTGGGAATACTTTGCGGCTAATTCTACTTGCCTATACACTAAGCTAACGGGGATCTCTTTCCCATCGGGCCCCACAGGTCCGACCTCGGCCATGTGGTTTGGGTCAGTCTTGGTATACCGCGTCTTCACCATGGCCCAGGCTTCCCTGGCACCTTGACGGCAGGCCGATATCTTCCATAATCGGAAGCGCCGTCGTGCACCCTTGAGCTTCTCCGCAAGCTCTCCAATGCCTTCTGGCAGGGAGACGGCTAGCCACAAGGCCTTGGCAACACCTTGCATCACCTGCCGAACTTGTTCGTGCAGTTGTGAGAGCTCGGATAGAAGATCACCCGCAGACCCGGGCATCTCCTCCGTGGGATGACCCGTCAGCATACCTGCAGACATAACTCTATTAGCCGGCTTCTCCGCCGACCCCTTTTTTAAGGGTTCGTTCAAGCACTTACTGAAAATGCCGCATCGAAGCCGCTTATTCTCCTTCTCAGAGTCCGCAAGCTGGGCTTGAACATCTTTCAGTTCCACGCTCAGCTTGGTATTGGCGTCTTGGAGATTGTTTTTCTCCCGCCCGACCTCAGTCAGCACGCGTTCGCCAGCCTTTAGCTGTCGTACAGCATGTTGCTCCTCCGGATTCTCTCCGGATTCATCTGCAATATCTATTGTTAGATCTACAGCCACGCCGCATGCTATATGGTACCTGTCATTCTTTGAAAGAAATGTTACCAGCTGGGGACTTTTTAGGTTCCTTCAATGCGGCAATAGCGGCCCGAAGTTGGGTCTTGCATTCTTCCAGCTCCTGTGATAGTCGAGTATTCTTCTCTGTAAGAACCTGCACAATAAGATGATCCTTAAATCATTTCTTCTAACTGTTTCAAGTCTCAGGGGTTACTGATACATATAATCGTCAGATTTGCTTACCCGTACATCTTTTACATACTGGTCCGTGGCTCTGGCTAGACCATTTTGAGCGGCACGGAGGTACACCTCTCTAGAATTGAAGGCATCAAATGCCTCTGGTGAGAAACAAGCGTCGCGGAGTACGGCCCGGCGACGCCTATGATTCATGGCGCTCTCCACTTCTGAATTTGTAGCGGATAGCCTATCCGCATCCTCTGTAGGGGGAGTATCCGGCATCCGCCTCATGTCGGCTTCCACCTCTATGTCCGGTCCTGGAGCCCGACTGGTGGAAGCGTGATCGGCAGCCTCACCGGACATATTTCGGCGAGCGTTTTTTCTTTTAAAGAAACATGGACGTCATTACATTTCAAGAAAGACGACAACCACGGAGCGGGGTTTCTGTCATACCTCTGCGCCAGCATCTCCGTCCTGACCGCCTTCCTTTTTGGCCTGCCCGGCCTGGGTGCCTCTTGTTGGCAAGTTGCTGCGGGTTCGGCATGGCGTCCCGAATGCCTTCCCTGTAAAACACCATACGTATATGGTGTCTAAAAGGGGATCCTAGTTTTTGGAGTTGGGATTTTTGGTTTTTCTTACATGCGACGCAGGAAGCAGTCCGGGATAGTCGGCTGTAATGGCCACCATGGCGTCATCACAGCTTAATTGATAGAACTGCCGGTCTATCAGCTCCATGAATATGTCCGGATCTTCTTCGAGTCCGGGACCGAGGGCCCGGTTAGGGTCCCCTGGTTGTGGAGATGGGCTGCTGACCTCCCTTATGGCTTTTCACAGTTCCTGCCGCAAAATGGCAAGGTGAGTACCTACGACAAAGAATGCGGGAAGAATGGGAGTAAGGAGATATAACTCACCCAGCTTGGAGGGTTGTACATGGAGAATCCATCCCGTGGCTTGATGCAGATGAACTCCTCTTCCTCTCCCTTGAACAATTCGGACAGAATTTTTGCTAAAGCGGCAGCGTTGTCCGGACCCTTACGCCCGCAACGGGTGGCGTCATCTTCCCCGTTAAAACACCACAAGGGGTGCCCTCGATATTGAAGTGGTCGCACTCCCCGCATTATGCATATTGACATAACCTCGATTACTGTCAATCCTGATTGAGCCAGCGCTTTAATCCGGTTCATCAGGTAAAGGACTTCTCTGTTGTCTTCCTCCTGGGGGCTCCGTGGGCGCCAACTTCGGCGTTTCTTCAGAGGAGCATTGCTGAACTCAGGAAGACCCCGCCGAATAGGGTCCGGAAGGGGGACGTCCTCCATATAAACCATTCCGAAGGCCAGTCTTCGGACGTCTTCTTCGGAGTACCGAACAGGTATCCGGTTTCGGCGATGCGCCATATTTCGGCTCCGCCCACTTGATAAAGTGACCCCTTCTGTGTGCGAGGGACGAGGCAAAGTAACCTTTTCCACAGCTCAAAATGAGCCTCGCAGCCCAGGAATAACTCGCAGAGGGCAACATAGCTGGCGATGTGTAAAATGGAAGAAGGGGTGAAATTATGCAGTTGGAGGCCGTAAAACTCCAGGAGCCCGCGGAGGAACGGATGAATCGGAAATCTGAGTCCCCACAATAAATAAGGAACAAGGCATACCCGCTCCCCCATAGAGGGGCTGGGGAAGCTCTCCGCTTGCTCCCCGCCATTGTAGGTGGCGAGCCCGGCTCGGACGGGCACCATATACGCTGGAGGGAGAAATCCCTTAGTCTGTAGTTCGACTAATCGACTGTGTGGGACTGAACACCTCTCCCCCAATCACCGGGCTTAGGGCTACGAGGTGGGAGGAGGAGCTGCGGAGGTCGGCCATGCTGGAGTGGATCTTTCCAAAGCGCGCTCCGATGGATTCTCACTGGGGGAGGATGGTATGGATTGGATCTAAGAATCCCCATCCCTTTAATAGACAATTTATTTATCTGGCTAGGGGGGCGAATGTAAAAATGCCCTGGCGCCTCGCATTCATTCAACACGTGGAAGATAGCCCTTATTGTGCGCAGAAGCCAAGAGGTTCAACATTTATGGGACCGAACACTGCTTAAACAAACGTTCGAAATTTGGAGAAGAACCCGCCTTGCAATGCCGAAGACAACACTGTGCGCCGGACTCATCGTCATTGAAGCCTGGTTCGGGGGCTACTGAGGGAGTCCTGGATTAGGGGGTATCCGGACATCCGGATTATATCCTTTGGCCGGACTATTGGACCATGAAGATACAAGATTGAAGACTTCGTCCCGTGTCCGGATGGGACTCTACTTGGCATGGAAGGCAAGCTAAGCAATACGGATATGTATATCTCCTCCTTTGTAACCGACCTTGTGTAACCCTAGCCCCCTTTGGTGTCTATATAAACCGAAGGGTTTTAGTCCGTAGGACAACATACAATCATACCATAGGCTAGCTTCTAGGGTTTAGTCTTTCCGATCTCGTGGTAGATCAACTCTTGTACTACTCACATTGTCAAGAATAATCAAGTAGGATGTAGGGTTTTACCTCCATCAAGAGGGCCCGAACCTGGGTAAAACATCGTGTCCCCGGCCTCCTGTTACCATCCGCCTTAGACGCACAGTTCGGGACCCCCTACCCGAGATCCGCCGATTTTGACACCGACACCATCCGTGTCCAACACCCCCATGATATCCTCCATCCAAGCATGTAGATGTAGCCCCTCATTGACAGTTCTACGGTTTGTAACACGTGTCTTGACCATGGCCACCCAGGCGGGTGCCAGGCCCCGTACGTTGATTCGTCAATCCATCTGTCTTTCCAAAAGAGTGCCTTCGAGCCATCTCCAATCCTCCATTTAATGAGGTTGCAGAACGCCGATGTTACTTGCTTGTCCACCAGATCGCTGAGCCCCTGCCAAGGCCTAGAATCCTATGTTTGGTTGAGCCACTCCCATCTTATCCTTAGCGCGATCCCCTGCTTTTGCAGGTCTATTACTCCTAGCCCACCAAGTTGCTTTGGCCTGCAAACCCGCTGCCAAGACACGGCGCACTTCCCTCCACGAATATGATCTGAACCTGCCCAAAAGAAAGCTCTGCAACCTTTGTCCACCTTCTCCAACGCCCATTTAGGAGCCTGTGCAACAATCATGTGATGTGTAGGCCTTGCCCTCATTACCTGGTTAACTAGGATCGGCCTTCCGGGTCGGGTCAGCACCCCCCTCTGCCATCCCGGCAAGATTCTCAGAGCTAAGTCAATCATCGGTTGCCAATCAGATCTCTTGAGCTGCTTGATGCTGAGTTGCAGGCCTAAGTATTTGCATGGAAACTTTTCAATCTGCCGGGGCACCATGCTCCGGACCAGCTCCTCATCACCTTCTTCCCCTCGAATGAGAATGGTAGACGATTTAGCAAAGTTCATCTTTAGCCCGGATGCCTCTCCGAAAATCTTTAGTGTCTCTTGCACAAAGGACAGATCCGCATAGTTAGGTTTAATGAATAAGATCACATCATCAACATATAGGGACAATTGTTGCATGGCGCTGCATCCGTCCATCTTGCTCAAAATATGGGAGTTGTGTGCCTTGATAATGATAGTTGTAAGCACATCCATCGCGATGATGAACAACAAAGGCGACATGGATTCCCCTTGCCTCAGGCCACAAGCGTGCCTGAATTTCTCCCCTGCACATCCATTGACAAGCACTCGGGAGCTGGCCGTTGATAGAAGCGTAGAGACCGAAGATGGACACCGCTCGGAGAAGCCCTTCGCACGCAGAACTTCGAAGAGGAAAGGCCAAGATAGAGAATCGAATGCCTTCGAGATGTCTAATTTAAGCAACACTCCTTTAGCCTTCCTTTTATGGAGTCGCTGTGCCAATTGCCTGAACAGGAGAAAATTGTCATGAATGTTGCGCCCTTTAATGAATGCCGACTGGTTGGTGTTGACAAGCTCTGGCATTCACATGCGTAGTCTGGATGCAAGCAGTTTGAATGCAATCCTAGGTATACTATGCACCAAGCAGATCGGCCGGAAGTCCTTAATAGTACATGCCACCGGTGATTTCGGGATGAGGGAGATCAGGGCCTGGTTAAGCCTCCCAAAGCCACGCCCATTATCCAGGAACAATTTGTGCAGGGCTGCCAATATATCTCGTTTGACCATGCTCCAAGCTTTTTGGAAAAAGGCTCCGATAAATCCATCCGGCCCCGGCGCCCTGTCCGACGTCATCTCCTTGATCACATCCCATACTTCCTCCTCCTGGAGCACCAGGTCTTGCTCTGAGAGATCCAACGATTGGATGTTCAGAAAGTCAAGATCGACCGTGTGCTCACGAGCCGAGTCCTTCCCCATGATCTCCTTGAAGGCATCAAAGAAGGCCTCCTCTTTACCCTTTTGGTCAGTGATCGTCTGCCCGTTTCTGGTAATTGCTGGTATGAAGTTCTTGGCCTTCCTTCCGTTAGCTATCTGATACAGTTTGGTGCTGGCATCTCCTTCTTGCAGCCATCTTATGTGGGAATCTTTGCCTAGCAATGGTTCTTTCAAGCGAGGCCAACCCGAGAAGAAGTTGCTTGAGCGTGGCTCGTAGCCATCTTTCCCCCTCCAAGAGCAGTCTAGTCTCCTCGCCACAGTCAAATCTCAAGATGACCAGATTTGCACATGCAATTTGAAGCTTAGTGTTTCCCACCCTCCGTTGTCCCCAAGCCGTGAGGTACTTCGCTGTGTTCCATAGAAGCACATCCAGGCGCACGAAAGGGTCCGTGATCTCCTCCTCAAAAACCCATGCTGCAGCGACCACATCCAAAAACCCATCAAGCTTGGTCCAGAAAAGCTCAAACCTGAACCTCTTCCTTGGCTGGAGGTGTTCCTCGGGCGACAGGTACAACGGGCAGTGATTCGAGGCCGAAGTGGACAGACTCAAGGGTTCATACATATGCACATACACTCACCCTATGAAAACACACACACACACCCTACTCCTATGAGCACCTTTGAGAGACTGAGCCGACATATCATCTTGAGATTTATGAAACATCTCCTCCTACTGAAAGCGCATCACCAAAAATTCTGAAATAAATCCAGGAATGATGCGAGCACCAAGACTTGTACGCTGGTGGGCTGGGGATACCACTGACCCTCTAACCATCCAATTTCTTGTCCGTTGTTGTGCATGCATGCAGAGTTTTCAAAGATTGCATGTAAAAAATTGTTATTAAATTAGTTATGTGCAGAAAGGAAGGAAAATAGGACATAGAAATGGCAAAAAGATGATATTCGATAATTCATCCTTTTTAGCACAACAACTAGGCTTTATTGATTAATGATCACCGGGATATAAATCTCATCATAGCGGATCCCAAGCCAAGTGTGGCGCCCTTGATGTAAAGAAGCATAGCTAGCTAGGTTGTGCCGTTGTGGGCTTCATAGTTTGAGCCTCTTTGTTCATTAACAAAATTATAAGAGGTAAATGATGATCTACGAGTGCTAAATTATTTGATGAAATCCTCATATTTTTCTCCTGTCTTTGTAGCGATGTCGTTGACGATGTTAAACAGTCTCATACAATTTGCAAGTATTGTAGATAAAGGTCCATCATGAATGCTAGCCCTTCCCGACAAGCAAGAGCCTCCAAAGTTGTAGGATATGTTACACATGTCACTGCTAGGGCAGACACACTCAAGCAATAGTGTAACTTCATGGGGCCAACCTAGGCCATGGCCCCCCAGCTCATAAGATTTTTCTCTATCTGAAAGTGCTAGTTATCGACTAGAGGGGGTTGAATAGGCGATTTCTATGATAGTCTTCAAGACATGCAGGTAAAACAGAGAACTACACAAAATACAATGAAAGATAAACTACACTAGTCATGCAATAGTCAAGGTATAATACAGAGAAAGCACGAAGACAAGTAGCAGCTAGGTAGAACAGATCAGAATAGGAAGATAGTATGAGGCCAAATATGCAGTCAGGGTGAATGTCTTCATACAATGTATTCAAAAGAGAGCAGGCAGCAATAACTTCACGAAGCTAAACAGAAAGTAAGGAGTGAAGTGATAGAACCAGGAACTTGACAAAGACAAGGATTTGTGTTAGGACCGAGAGTATATCGACCAGAGGGGGGGGGGGTGAATGGGAGATTCAAAAATTCTTGCGAATGTTTTGATCAGATCCAAAACACAGCAGCGGAAATAAAGTACGATAGAAAAGAACTCAATCAAGTACGATGTTGAGGAGCATATCTATTGACATAGGAAGCAATTATGATATGGGCTTGAGATACCACAGGTTTAACTACAATGATGGTAATGCAACAGGTGAACACATGTAGTAGCAGGAGATAAAACATGACATGAACAAAAAAAGAAAAGTATGAGAACTGACACAGATGAAGTGAATGAAATGACTGTAATGATTAAGATGAATGAATGATATCTTATGAGAACAACAGAGATGACAGATGCGAATGAAATGCAAGAGATGATAAATGATCAGATAAACAGTCGTCATAGAGCACGAAAGTGAACTGCTGAAGGGATTGCAGTAA
Organism: Triticum dicoccoides; assembly: GCF_002162155.2. Taxonomy (NCBI): domain Eukaryota; kingdom Viridiplantae; phylum Streptophyta; class Magnoliopsida; order Poales; family Poaceae; genus Triticum; species Triticum dicoccoides. The sequence goes on from NC_041392.1 coordinate 507,392,885, forward strand.
ATTAGAATGAACTAGTGTTGCTCGATGGCGACAGATGGATTTGGTAGACTAGTTCACCCTTCTGCCAAAGGACTATGTCTGGTTGGAGGGGTTGTGATTTAACACAGAAGATAAACTCTCTTTGCCCTATTCTCCTTTAACTCAGAGCTGATCAGACTCTTGTTGATTTCACTCGTGGTAGATACTTGTCGACGATCTCCAAACCTTCGATCAACCTTCGTGAACTACAAGCACTCTTGGTTGCTGAAGATCTTGCTCGGTGAAGACAACAACTCTTCAACACTCTAGCTGACACCTATCCGTCTAGAGAGTGTGCAGCTCTCAAGAGTAATAGGTGTTGGGGAACATAGCATGCAATTTCAAAATTTTCCTACGCTCACGCAAGATCTATCTAGGAGATGCATAGCAACGAGAGGGGAGAGTGTGTCCATGTACCCTCGTAGACCGAAAGCGAAAGCGTTTGACAACACGGTTGATGTAGTCGAACTTCTTCTCATTCCGACTGATCAAGCACCAAACGTACGACACCTATGAGTTCTGCACACGTTCAGCTCGATGACTTCCCTCGAACTCTTGATCCAGCAAAGTGTCGAGGGAGAGTCATCAGCACGATGGCGTGGTCACCGTGATGGTGAAGTGATCCGTGCAAGGCTTTGCCTAAGCACTATGACAATATGACCGGAGGCATAAACTATGGAGGGGGGGGGGGCGCACACGGCTAAGAATCAATATTGTGTGTTCTATCGGTGCCCCCCACATATATATAGGTGGGAGAGGGAGGGGAGCGGCAAGGGGCGCCCCAAGTAGGAGGGATCCTACTTGGGCGCCTCCTCCAAGTCGGCCTCCCCCCTTCCATATGCATCGGAGGGGAAGGAAATTAAGAGAGGGGGGAGGGGAAGGAAAGGGGGAGGCCGAATCCTCCCATTTCCTTCTCCCTTCCCTCCTTTCCTTTTCCTCCTATTTCGGCCTATAGGGGGGTGCACCAGCCCCTAAGGGGCTGGTCTATCCCTCTCTTGGCCCATTAGGCCCATATAGTTTGCTGGGGGTTGCCCGGAACCCCTTCCGGTGACCCGATACGTATCTGGTACCCGTGGAACACGTCTGGTGTCCGAATACTATCGTCCTATATATGAATCTTTACCTCTCGACCATTTCGAGACTCCTCGTCATGTCCGTGATCTCATCTGGGACTCCAAACAACAATCAGTCACCAAATCACATAACTCATATAATACAAAATCGTCATCGAATGTTAAGTGTGCGGACCCTACGGGTTCAAGAACTATGTAGACATGACCGAGACACCTCTCTGGTCAATAACCAACAACAAAACCTGGATGATCATATTGGTTCCTACATATTCTACATAAATCTTTATCAGTCATACCGTAACGGTAACCTACGTTATTCCCTTTGTCATCGGTATGTTACTTGCCTGAGATCCGATCGTCGGTATCTTCATACCTAGTTCAATCTCATTACCAGCAAGTCTCTTGTGACGTCCCCGATTTAATCGTACACTAATCATGCACGCAAATGTGTACGATCAACATCAGGGACTCACGGGAAGATATCACAACACAACTCTAAAACATAAATAAGTCATACAAGCATCATAATACAAGCCAGGGGCCTCGAGGGCTCGAATACAAGTGCTCGATCATAGACGAGTCAGCGGAAGCAACAATATCTGAGTACAGACATAAGTTAAACAAGTTTGCCTTAAGAAGGCTAGCACAAACTGGGATACAGATCGAAAGAGGCGCAGGCCTCCTGCCTGGGATCCTCCTAAACTACTCCTGGTCGTCGTCAGCGGGCTGCACGTAGTAGTAGGCACCTCCGGGGTAGTAGTCGTCGTCGACGGTGGCGTCTGGCTCCTGGACTCCAGCATCTGGTTGCGACAACCAGAAAGAGAGGAAAGGGGGGAAAAAGGGGGAGAAAGCAACCGTGAGTACTCATCCAAAGTACTCGCAAGCCAGGAACTACACTACATATGCATGGGTATATGTGTAAAGGGCCATATCAGTGGACTGAACTGCAGAATGCCAGAATAAGAGGGGGATAGCTAGTCTTATCGAAGACTACGCTTCTGGCAGCCTCCGTCTTGCAGCATGTAGAAGAGAGTAGATTGAAGTCCTCCAAGTAGCATCTCCAAGTAGCATCTCCAAGTAGCATCTCCAGTAGCATCGCATAGCATAACCCTACCCGGCGATCCTCCTCTCGTCGCCCTGTAGAAAAGCGATCACCGGGTTGTCTGTGGAACTTGGAAGGGTGTGTTTTATTAAGTATCCGGTTCTAGTTGTCATAAGGTCAAGGTACAACTCCAAGTCGTCCTGTTACCGAAGATCACGGCTATTCGAATAGATTAACTTCCCTGCAGGGGTGCACCACATAACCCAACACGCTCGATCCCATTTGGCCGGACACACTTTCCTGGGTCATGCCCGGCCTCGGAAGATCAACACATCGCAGCCCCACCTAGGCTCAACAGAGAGGCCAGCACGCCGGTCTAAACCTAAGCGCACAGGGGTCTGGGCCCATCGCCCATAGCACACCTGCACGTTGCGTACGCGGCCGAAAGCAGACCTAGCCTAGTGGCGTTCCAGTCCAATTCGGCGCGCGCCGCTCCGTCGCTGACGTCTGAAGTGCTTCGGCTGATACCACGACGTCGGGATACCCATAACTACTCCCGCATAGATGGTTAGTGCGTATAGGCTCGTAGCCGACTCAGATCAAATACCAAGATCTCGTTAAGCGTGTTAAGTATCCGCGAACGCCGAACAGGGCCAGGCCCACCTGTCTCCTAGGTGGTCTCAACCTGCCCTGTCGCTCCGCCACAAAGTAACAGTCGAGGGCCGTCGGGAACCCAGGCCCACCTCTACCGGGATGGAGCCACCTGTCCTTTCAGCCCCCTCGTCAGAATCACTTGCGGGTACTCAATGAGCTGACCCGACTTTAGTCACCATCTGTATAGTATGTATGTATGTATAGTATATACCCGTGATCACCTCCCAAGTGATCACGGCCCGATAGTATAGCAAGGCAGACTGACAAGAATGTAGGGCCAATGATGATAAACTAGCATCATATACTAAGCATTTAGGATTGCAGGTAAGGTATCAACAGATGTAGCGACAATGTCAGGCTATGCATCAGAATAGGATTAACGAAAGCAGTAACATGCTACACTTCTCTAATGCAAGCAGTATAGAGGAGAATAGGCGATATCTGGTGATCAAGGGGGGGGGCTTGCCTGGTTGCTCTGGCAAGAGAGAGGGATCGTCAACTCCGTAGTCGAACTGGGCAGCAGCAGCGTCGGTCTCGTAGTCTACCGAAGAGAAGAGGGGGAAGAAACAATAAATACAGTGCAAACATAAGCAAGACGACGCAAGACATGACAAAGAGCGGTGCTAGGTGTGTTCTAACGCAGTATGAGGTGATGCTGGTGAAGGGGGAAATCATCCGGGAAAGTATTCCCGGTGTTCCGTGTTTTCGGGCAGAGGAGCCGGAGGGGGAAAGTTGCGAGTTTGATATGTTAGGGGTGTGTGGCGGACGAACGGGTTGCGTATCCGGATTCGTCCCGTCGTTCTGAGCAACTTTCATGTTGAAAATATTTTAATCCGAGTTACGGATTAAAAGATATGATTTTCTAAAGTTTTAATCATTTTTAGAATTTATTTAACTATTTAATTCTAACATTATCCAGAATAGTGCACGCTGACGTCATCATGACATCAGCATGACGTCAGCAGTCAACAGGGAGTTGACTGGGTCAATCTGACGTGTGGGTCCCGCATGTCATACACTGTCTTAATTAGCTAACAGTTAATTAGGTTAATTAATGATTAGGTTAACCTAATTATAATTAATTAACTTAATTAATTCCTTAATTAATTAATTAATTAATTAATTAATTTTATTATTTATTTATTTTGATATTCCTCTTTTTTTTAAACGTTCCAGGGCATGGGGCCCATCTGTCATAGGCCCCAGGGGCCATAACGGGTCTGGTCGCTAGTGGTTGCGGGCGCAACGCACGACCCGAACGGGCGCACGCCCAGGTGCAGGCGGACCCGGGAGGGTACGGGAACAGGGGAGGCCGGTGGCCACGACGTGGCCATGGCCGGAGCGGGGCGAGGCCGCGGTGGTGCGCGCGGCAGCCGGAGGCGACGCCGGAGTGGGGCCGCGCGGACGGGCACCGGCAGGGAGCGCTGAGCGCAGCCAGGGGATGAGGCCGCGGCGAGGCGCGCGGGCACACAGCAGGTGCGAGCGCTCCGGGCAGGAGCAACACGGCGGGCAACTCAAGCGATGGCAGGGGCGCGGTCTACGGCGACTTAAGCAGGGGAGAAGAGGGGGGCGGAAGGTGCTCACATCGGAGCATGTAGGGGGCCCAAGGGAGCCAGAGGAACCTGCCGGCGAGGTCCAGCGGCCGGACGGCCGGCAGGCGCGAGGGCGATGCAGAGATGCGGGTTGCGGGAGGCCTTCGTGTGGAGGAAGAGGAGTTGCAGGGGCGGCCTCGGCGATGTCCAGGCGGCGACGATGATCTGCGTGGCGACGTGACTCCGGCGACGGAGGTGCGAGGAGGTGGACGGCGAGGCGGCGACAACGTCCGGCGAGGTCGAGGCAGCGGCGTCGCAGCGAGGCGGCACCGGGTCGAGGCCGCGGCTTCCGGCGGGTTGGTGGCGAAGCTCCGTGCGTCGGGGGC
>NC_041392.1:507397971-507405509 GCF_002162155.2 Triticum dicoccoides
GATCGGGTCCTCAGGGGGGGAAAGAGAGAGAGGGGAGAGTGGGGGGAGCGATGGGGATCGTGCGCCCTCTCCTGTGACGGCGCTGGAGGGAGAGGGTGGGGATCGTGGGGGGGAAGTGGGGTGGGGCTCTAGGGTTTCGGGAGCAGTGGGAGGGATATGGGCGCGGGTGATGGGCCGGCCTGGTGCCTCCGAGGCCGTGGCCCAGTGGGGGGGAAGGAGGCCTTTTCTCTTTCTTTCCTTCTGTTTTGTTTTTCTTTTTCTTTTGTATTTTCTTTCTTTTATTTATTTTCTCTTCTGTTTTAATTCAATTTAAAATATTTATGCATTTTATAAAACTGTGTCTTCTACACTATAATTATCTATGTAATATTTAGTACAAACCGAACATTTTTAATTTAATGTTTGAAAACTTTTATTGTTTTCTTGTAATTAAATTTTGAATTTGTTTCGATTTTGAATTATCTAGAGTTTATCAACAGTAACCGAGGTGACGTGGCATCATTAGCGGGGGATCACTGTAGCTTAATTATCCGGGCGTCACAATTCTCCTCCACTACAAGAAATCTCGTCCCGAGATTTAAGCGGCGGAGTAAGGGGGAAAGGGCTGGTAGCAAAAACTTAACGAGTCTTCTTGGTCTTGGCTGCCCTTTCGAAGAGGTTGATCCCTTTCGTTGATGTCTTCATTTCTCCGCTTCAAGTCACCATGATCAAGTCGTCATCCTTTCTTCGGGATCTCCAACGTACTTTCGAATAGGTAAGGGGCAGCTTGGCTACGACATAATGCTTATGAGGGAAAACAATCTGGGGTTAACCCATGAATGAGCATAAGATTATCTCTCGAGTTGAACCTATAAAATACATGGAGAGTAAGGTACGAAGATAGAATAAGAGGTTCCCAGCGGATAGATAGTTGCTCGAAGTCTGAACCAGAGTGACAAAGGGGTTCAGAAAGGCGAGGGTAGGTATTGTGTCTGATACCAGAATAGATTACTAGGCATGTGGCCCATGAATTACATACGAAGTCAAGCTCGAGGAATAACTTTGACAACAAGGTGTACAGGAGAGTTAGGTTTCGATCCTGTGGAACTGTGGGTTATGGGCCCACCATGTGGGGTAAAATCACGAAGGGTGCCAACATTTGCACGGTCATGATAGCAAGGCAGGTCAGAGGATAGCCTGTCAGTTATGTTGGCAACAACGCTGGTACCAAGGGCGAGGGACGAAGAGAACCATTTTCCTGCTTGTTGAACGAGGCGGACCAGTAGGCAAAGTTCTCGTCCATCGGTGGTTACCGGAATGTCATGAACAAAAGTAACAGGGTCTTACTGACAGAATTGTACAACGAGGTGTTTACATAAGCAGGAGAATATTACTGCTCAGATCATATAGTTCACAAGAAAGGTTAAACCAACAATGGAAGAAAATATGATCATCAGATTAAACAGAACAATGGAAAGGAAATTATGTTTAAACACATATTTCAAGGGTATATCCTTCCCAAGGACAAGCAGAGCATGATATCCATGACAGGATATTATGTAGAAAACTCCTTAGGTAGGGGAGAGAAATTTCATGATATTACCCATACAGCGGTGTTTGGATAATTGGGCAGGAAACATTTAACATTGGGCTTCAAATGTTCTTGTTGAAAATTGGAGTACCATAGACATGCTTCGAGGTAGCATTGACATGGTCTTCAGGTGAAGATCAAACTTTGAAAACACGAAGGATCCATCAGGAATAACTTGTAGAATAAGTCTTACAATTTCCTCATGGATGAATGGATAACCTTGCTGAAAAGGAATCTATAATGATAGGTCCTCCAGACGAGGGGGGGGGGGTGCTAGGCATGACATCATGTTACCGGGTCATCAAAGGATCAACATCATGACTCTTGGAAAGTTGTCCCAACCATCATATCTGACCGAGATTCAGATCCGATTGGTGTCAGGATACATCAGACTTAGGATACCTGAGAAGAAAAGGTGCAACGCAAATTGACGAGATGACATTGTAAGATTCTCGGGGAAATGAACTATGAAGTGATTTCCGTTAACAAGAGTCCATCGTTAACCCAAGGAGAGGACAAGGAGGTGTCTGGTGAACTCAACGGCAATTCACCGAGATTCCCAAAAGATGGATTTCCACCATTAAGTGAACAAGGAGATAACATTTGTCAGATCAAATGATATAAGGAAGTATGCTCGAGGAAAACATACACAATTAAACATTGGTTGAAAGGTGCGCCCGAAATATGGGTTGGGTTGCACGACCAATGTCAGAATGGTGATTCAATCAGCGAAGGACTTAAAATGAACTATCGCCCATTCACTCCAAAGCAATAGGGTTGTTAGAAGTTTTGAATTCACACGTCATAGCTCCATTGTCGGTATTCCGGTTGAAAACAATACGGGGACCAAGGAACGAAGATGGCAAGAAGTATTATGATATCAAGAATTATTAAGAGGTGGTGAAATTCTCACCACATTCTCGACAAAAAGAGATGGTAATACTTCCGAGGTAAGGAAGATCAACTGCTGGGTAGCAGTGATCTCAAGATTTACACAAAACACGAACAAGTGGTGTTGAACGGAAGGCAATAAAGTGGTCGATGAGAACAGGAATCATCGAGGGGCAAGGATGGTATTACCCATCATGAATCCAATTGAATTCCTGGAAGAGCTCGTAAGGTTGATGATGATCACGACATAATTGTCGAGAGATTTCATGCAGATGTAGTCAATCAGCGACGACATCAAGTCAAAGGAATGATGAAGCAAGAGGTTATTGGAACCACAGTTACGACACGAACTCGAACTCAAGCTTGTTGTTTAAGGCGAAATGATATGACGATGAGGATCGACGTAAGGTTAGTTCATCGTCGAAAATTGTGCTCCGAGAAGAAGGACCGGGTAGCACAATTAAATTCATCATGACAAAGATATAGCCAAACAGGCTAGGAATGATGGGAAGGAATATTAAACTCATAAGCAACGGAAATTACTTAGGGTTATCAAACCGAAATGTGGAATCGGTGTTCTCGATTGACGACAACCCAGAACCCGAGAAAATTGGAATCAGTGAGAATTAATAGTTGATAAAGAACCCATAATAAGTTATGCAGTTCCATGATATTCTTGAGATACCAGAGCTTAATACTCAACAGTAGAGCAAAGTAAAGGTTGGACAGGTGCAATGATCTGCAGAAGACAAGTACTTCAACTTGTCCAAGAAACGGTATTAAAAAGGAGAACATGGCCGGAACCACGATTGCAAAAGGCCGAATCCCAGATATAAGAACTTATACCAAAGAGGGTTTAAGAGGAGCACCCATGATAAGATTAGCATCGTGTCCATGGGCATGAACGCAAGGTTCAAGGTCGACTCCCACTTCTCCAATACACAACTTCTCATTTACTACTCTAAGTTAAGAATGTTTAGAGTTTGAAAGTTTAACTTGCGGAATACCGGAACGTTATGACCCATGAAAACTCTTGGGTTCACACAAATTAAGGAAGGTATATGTTCAACCCATCGGGGCATCTTAGGAACGTATACCATCAACTTCAGGGGTAAATAACCCAAGCTCGGAGGTAGAGCATGGTTGACAAAGCAGAGGATACAATTTACCAAAGGCATTATGTATCAGGGGGAGATCTCACAAGGTTATTGAATATGAAGGATGCTGACGGATAAAATCCAACAATGGACCTGATGGTCCACAAGGGATCTGACGTGAGCATCGGTACTCACTAGAGGAAGAAGAGTGCAAGGAGATCAAATTATAGAAACAACTGACTAACTCAATTGTCAAATGCAAAGGAATTATGATTTCCAAATCAAGGGATCAGAAGCAATGCTCTGATTAGGGATGGATAAGTTGAATAGCCTTAAGGTACAATCAACGACAATTGGATTGGTCGAGAACCAATTCCAGTTAAAAGAATGGCAGCTCAGCCGGAAAGGTAATTTATAAGGATCAATGATGTTTGCGGGTATTCGCAAACATATTGAGTCAACAGACTCGAAATGATAATGACAAGGAATGTTAATAAGACTATGAGACTTATGGGACTAACCATAATGCAAGCAAGCAAGAATTTCAAGAGGAATAGGCTGCTCGGGATTTTCGGAAGATCGAATGGCATTTCGAAGACTTTTGTGAAATACATGAATCAACTGGGGATGAGTGGATACTCGATAAGTGCAAGAAATTATTTGAAGGGGTATTCATGTGGCAAAGAACTGCTAGGCAGTAGGCACAAAGTATTCTCGAAACAATAGAGAAAACTTCGGGGTATCTTGTAATAACAAGATCAATGGGGGATGATCGTATGAATGGCAAGTGTAACTAGTTTTCCATACGGATTTATCGGTGATCGGGAATAGCAAAAGTGATGGGCACAAAGTCTCGAGAGAATATCAAAGAGTATCTCCGAAATCTTCTGGTGCAGTCGGTGACAATCTGGACTGAAGGGGCTCTCCGGGAGAAAGTATTTTCGAGAACCTAAAGTTAGTTTTCAGTAAAAATCGTTTAACCCGAATAGAAGAGGGTTCAGAATCCCAGAGTAAAGGTCGAGGAATAAAAGATCCTAATACCACCCGATGGCGACGTGGGCCCGTAAGGCACACAGCCAAGTTAGTAAGAGTTTTTGCAATGTCTAGACTCGACTTCGGCCAAGGAGTGTGGAAGGAGGATTCCTACAGGCAGTCGGCTCTGATACCAACTTGTGACGTCCCCGATTTAATCGTACACTAATCATGCACGCAAATGTTGCACGCAAATGTGTACGATCAAGATCAGGGACTCACGGGAAGATATCACAACACAACTCTAAAACATAAATAAGTCATACAAGCATCATAATACAAGCCAGGGGCCTCGAGGGCTCGAATACAAGTGCTCGATCATAGACGAGTCAGCGGAAGCAACAATATCTGAGTACAGACATAAGTTAAACAAGTTTGCCTTAAGAAGGCTAGCACAAACTGGGATACAGATCGAAAGAGGCGCAGGCCTCCTGCCTGGGATCCTCCTAAACTACTCCTGGTCGTCGTCAGCGGGCTGCACGTAGTAGTAGGCACCTCCGGGGTAGTAGTCGTCGTCGACGGTGGCGTCTGGCTCCTGGACTCCAGCATCTGGTTGCGACAACCAGAAAGAGAGGAAAGGGGGGAAAAAGGGGGAGAAAGCAACCGTGAGTACTCATCCAAAGTACTCGCAAGCCAGGAACTACACTACATATGCATGGATATATGTGTAAAGGGCCATATCAGTGGACTGAACTGCAGAATGCCAGAATAAGAGGGGGATAGCTAGTCTTATCGAAGACTACGCTTCTGGCAGCCTCCGTCTTGCAGCATGTAGAAGAGAGTAGATTGAAGTCCTCCAAGTAGCATCTCCAAGTAGCATCTCCAAGTAGCATCTCCAGTAGCATCGCATAGCATAACCCTACCCGGCGATCCTCCTCTCGTCGCCCTGTAGAAAAGCGATCACCGGGTTGTCTGTGGAACTTGGAAGGGTGTGTTTTATTAAGTATCCGGTTCTAGTTGTCATAAGGTCAAGGTACAACTCCAAGTCGTCCTGTTACCGAAGATCACGGCTATTCGAATAGATTAACTTCCCTGCAGGGATGCACCACATAACCCAACACGCTCGATCCCATTTGGCCGGACACACTTTCCTGGGTCATGCCCGGCCTCGGAAGATCAACACATCGCAGCCCCACCTAGGCTCAACAGAGAGGCCAGCACGCCGGTCTAAACCTAAGCGCACAGGGGTCTGGGCCCATCGCCCATAGCACACCTGCACGTTGCGTACGCGGCCGAAAGCAGACCTAGCCTAGTGGCGTTCCAGTCCAATTCGGCGCGCGCCGCTCCGTCGCTGACGTCTGAAGTGCTTCGGCTGATACCACGACGTCGGGATACCCATAACTACTCCCACGTAGATGGTTAGTGCGTATAGGCTCGTAGCCAGACTCAGATCAAATACCAAGATCTCGTTAAGCGTGTTAAGTATCCGCGAACGCCGAACAGGGCCAGGCCCACCTGTCTCCTAGGTGGTCTCAACCTGCCCTGTCGCTCCGCCACAAAGTAACAGTCGAGGGCCGTCGGGAACCCAGGCCCACCTCTACCGGGATGGAGCCACCTGTCCTTTCAGCCCCCTCGTCAGAATCACTTGCGGGTACTCAATGAGCTGACCCGACTTTAGTCACCATCTGTATAGTATGTATGTATGTATAGTATATACCCGTGATCACCTCCCAAGTGATCACGGCCCGATAGTATAGCAAGGCAGACTGACAAGAATGTAGGGCCAATGATGATAAACTAGCATCATATACTAAGCATTTAGGATTGCAGGTAAGGTATCAACAGATGTAGCGACAATGTCAGGCTATGCATCAGAATAGGATTAACGAAAGCAGTAACATGCTACACTTCTCTAATGCAAGCAGTATAGAGGAGAATAGGCGATATCTGGTGATCAAGGGGGGGGCTTGCCTGGTTGCTCTGGCAAGAGAGAGGGATCGTCAACTCCGTAGTCGAACTGGGCAGCAGCAGCGTCGGTCTCGTAGTCTACCGAAGAGAAGAGGGGGAAGAAACAATAAATACAGTGCAAACATAAGCAAGACGACGCAAGACATGACAAAGAGCGGTGCTAGGTGTGTTCTAACGCAGTATGAGGTGATGCTGGTGAAGGGGGAAATCATCCGGGAAAGTATTCCCGGTGTTCCGTGTTTTCGGGCAGAGGAGCCGGAGGGGGAAAGTTGCGAGTTTGATATGTTAGGGGTGTGTGGCGGACGAACGGGTTGCGTATCCGGATTCGTCCCGTCGTTCTGAGCAACTTTCATGTTGAAAATATTTTAATCCGAGTTACGGATTAAAAGATATGATTTTCTAAAGTTTTAATCATTTTTAGAATTTATTTAACTATTTAATTCTAACATTATCCAGAATAGTGCACGCTGACGTCATCATGACGTCAGCAGTCAACAGGGAGTTGACTGGGTCAATCTGACGTGTGGGTCCCGCATGTCATACACTGTCTTAATTAGCTAATAGTTAATTAGGTTAATTAATGATTAGGTTAACCTAATTATAATTAATTAACTTAATTAATTCCTTAATTAATTAATTAATTAATTAATTAATTTTATTGTTTATTTATTTTGATATTCCTCTTTTTTTTAAACGTTCCAGGGCATGGGGCCCATCTGTCATAGGCCCCAGGGGCCATAACGGGTCTGGTCGCTACTGGTTGCGGGCGCAACGCACGACCCGAACGGGCGCACGCCCAGGTGCAGGCGGACCCGGGAGGGTACGGGAACAGGGGAGGCCGGTGGCCACGACGTGGCCATGGCCGGAGCGGGGCGAGGCCGCGGTGGTGCGCGCGGCAGCCGGAGGCGACGCCGGAGTGGGGCCGCGCGGACGGGCGCCGGCAGGGAGCGCTGAGCGCAGCCAGGGGATGAGGCCGCGGCGAGGCGCGCGGGCACACAGCAGGTGCGAGCGCTCCGGGCAGGAGCAACACGGCGGGCAGC
>NC_041392.1:507405936-507439818 GCF_002162155.2 Triticum dicoccoides
GATCGGGTCCTCAGGGGGGGAAAGAGAGAGAGGGGAGAGTGGGGGGAGCGATGGGGATCGTGCGCCCTCTCCTGTGACGGCGCTGGAGGGAGAGGGTGGGGATCGTGGGGGGGAAGTGGGGTGGGGCTCTAGGGTTTCGGGAGCAGTGGGAGGGATATGGGCGCGGGTGATGGGCCGGCCTGGTGCCTCCGAGGCCGTGGCCCAGTGGGGGGGAAGGAGGCCTTTTCTCTTTCTTTCCTTCTGTTTTGTTTTTCTTTTTCTTTTGTATTTTCTTTCTTTTATTTATTTTCTCTTCTGTTTTAATTCAATTTAAAATATTTATGCATTTTATAAAACTGTGTCTTCTACACTATAATTATCTATGTAATATTTAGTACAAACCAAACATTTTTAATTTAATGTTTGAAAACTTTTATTGTTTTCTTGTAATTAAATTTTGAATTTGTTTCGATTTTGAATTATCTAGAGTTTATCAACAGTAACCGAGGTGACGTGGCATCATTAGCGGGGGATCACTGTAGCTTAATTATCCGGGCGTCACATCTCTTTACTCATTCTGTAATACATCATCCCGCAACTAACTCATTAGTCACATTGCTTGCAAGGCTTATCATGATGTGTATTACCGAGAGGGCCCAGAAATACCTCTCCGATACTCGGAGTGACAAATCCTAATCTCGATCTATGCCCACCCAACAAACACCTTTGGAGATACCTGTAGAGCATATTTATAATCACCCAATTACGTTATGACATTTGATAGCACACAAGGTATTCCTTCGGTATCCGGGAGTTGCACAATCTCATAGTCGAAGGAATATGTATTTAACATGAAGAAAGCAATAGCAATAAAACTGAATGATCAACATGCTAAGCTAACAGATGGGTCTTGTCCATCACATCATTCTCCTAATGATGTGATCCCGTTCATCAAATGACAACACATGTCTATGGTTAGGAAACTTAACCATCTTTGATTAACGAGCTAGTCTAATAGAGGCTTACTAGGGACATTGTGTTTTGTCTATGTATCCACACATGTATCAAGTTTCCGGTTAATAAAATTCTAGCATGAATAATAAACATTTATCATGATATTAGGAAATATAAATAACAACTTTATTATTGCCTCTAGGGCATATTTCCTTCAATAGGTACAAGAACTCTAACTCACAACTACTTTGATGCTCAACCACTGTCTAAGTTTGGGCTCTTGATTTTTCTCTCGGTGGATCTTAAACTCAAATCACTCAAAGAGGGGATGCTTAATCAATCTTCTCAGAAATCTTAAGCGGAGCAGCCAACAGGCAACATTGGAGTGGGGTGGCTTTTTATAGCCGCAACCTTCCCTGGTGGGAAATGACCAAATTGGACATTGGAGCAGCCAATGGCCGAACGACACGAGTCCAACGGTTGGAAATCGAGCTCAACGGTAACATTACTTGAGGAACAAGTATTGCTAACTCCTCGGTCAGGGACAAAATCTCTCGCAGCGAAGAAGATCACAGTCTCTTGCCGGCAAGTATTTTCTCGAAACACAAAGAGATTTCTCTCGCATATTTCATAGGTTTTGGGCTAAGCATCATAGCGGATCCTATACCCCTCTTAACAGTATGGAGGTCCTATGACTCAAATAAATGAAATAAGAACAACAAAATGAATACTAGGTCTTCACTTTGTCTTCGACTTCCATTTGTTGCAGTCATTTTCTTTGGACAACAAATCCAAACCAATTGCTTTGCTTCAGCATTAAAGTCTCGAGGGGTTAACTCCTTCACATCAATCTTCTCATCTACATGTCTTTATCAGATGTAGCTCATTCTTCTCTGCAACATAGATATTCTTCGGTGAAGTTCCTCGAACTTGACACCGGAGACAACATTCTCTTTGGTTCTGCATGGACTATTTCTCTCTGTGTGCACTAGCAAAGAAATCAGTACATGCCTGTTTCTGTCAACAATCTCCAAAACATGGGAGGGCGGTATTGCACCAACAATCTCCCCCTCTTTGGACGATTATTGACAAAACATAACACATCGGAAGATAGATAAAGGAATGAAATGGAATGCGAAGGATAATGAAAGACGAGAGATAATTACAAAGATAAAACACGCCCCCTGAAGATATGCATCATTTGAATGCATAGATATTAATCGGAAGGTAGCGAGGTGAATCTTCGTATGAGTGTAATTGACCTATGATCTCATTTGTGGTCCGTTAGTGTCTGAGGCAATTCTTGTCACACAATCTTTGAAATGAATTAGATAGATAAAGTGAATACTTTGAAATGATTTGTGATGAAGGATATGTCATGTGGGTTTTCTCAGAACACGATTTGAATCCACATGATATATAAGTTCCCTGCAAGTTAGATACTTCAAGAATTGTCAAAGCAAGGGAAAACAAATATTGCTCGGAGGAGGTAGGCTTCAGACAAAGTTTTCCTGCAACAAGGTTGATACGATGGATATATGCGAGGAAAAATAATTTGTAAGTCATATATATAGATTTCGTATCTCAAGAAATTTATATTGAAGCTGACTTTCTTCTCCTGCAAGGTTAGATAGCGACAAATTATTATTATTGCATTGTCGGTGTACAAAAGTAGGGGCTCTCCTTTTGACGCCTTTACTTGTGCGCGGGCGGTCAGAGCCACGCGCCGCGACCACACTTAGCAGGGCAGAGGAGGGAAGCCGGAGAGAAGCTGAAGCATCAAGGCAAACAAGACAACGCCAAGGCCGAGAGCACAAAGAGCAGAGGGACGAAGCAGGTTCCCCTGGCAAGACCCTTGTCGGGGCAGCCTCAGCGGCCCCGACAAGACCCTTGCCAGGGCAGCTCGCCCAACACCAGCGGAGTGCGCCACCTTTGAGCCCACGGTCTCCAACACCATCAACCACGTTGGGCCAGGGCTCGGGAGGCACCTCCATGGTGGCATACAGATCTTTGTGAAGGCAGAGAATACTCAATATCAGATGAGGACCAGAAGACGGCGACCCTCGGCAGGATCCTAGCTGAGGAAGTCCACAAGGTCCCCGGCAAGACCCTTGCCGGGGATGACTGCAGGGCCCCCGGCAAGACCCTTGCTGGGGATGACGGCAACGCCAGGTAGAGACCCTTGCCAGGCCCCCGACAAGACCCTTTCCGAGGGCATCAGCAGGGCCACTGCTAGACCCGTACCAGCCAAGACTACCACCGCCATTCTCATGCAGCTGCCAGCCCAACCAGGTGGGCAGGGACCTATGTGGCAACATTCGACTTCCAGGCCAAATCAATAGACACCTGCGTGGCGGCGTGCGGACCTTCATGAAGGCCCTACCACTGCGCCACCTCAACTGCCTGCCTATCTACATGGCACTGCATGCATCGCTAGCCTGGGCGCATGTCGAAGCGAGGAGGAGTGGCGACGGACGGGACAGGCCTCGTTCCCGTCCCCGATAAAGCTAAGGGACACCTAAGCAATGCATTAAATGCGTCTTGTCCTGTAATACTAGCGATAAGCTCGTGGTACTCTAGGCCTTTCCACCTGCTGTGTGCCACTGTGGCAACCCCTTTCGACTATAAAAGGAGGCCTATGGCGTACTAGAGGGGGATTCAGCTCTTTTGAACTACACAGCCACCGTAGCTAGTTCGAGAGCCCAAGAACACTCAATATATCCACCAAAGCAGGACTAGGGTTTTACGCATCCTCGCGGCCCGAACCTGGGTAAACGATCTTTGTGCTGACTGTTAATCCTGCTCTTCTCACGACCCCGCGCCCCGGCAACCGTAGTAGGGATTCTTGTGGTCCCATAGGTGTCGTTTCCCACCGACATCTTTGGCGCGCCAGGTAGGGGGCTCGATGTTGTGAGAATCTGGTCTAGCAGTGAGCCTAGCAGTTCTTTGTCGCCATGGCTTCCAGAGAAAAGGATGGCCGGGAGGATGACGCCGCCTACAAGCGTGGAAGACGCTGGTGTAGCGACAGGAAAGCTAAGTCATCCGAAACTTTAAGCAATTTCCTTTTTGTATGTGAGATTATTGTCCTCGAAGGTCCAACCCTATGTAAGAAAGCCTGCACGCAAAGGGGCCCTTCCGCAATTGGAAACACCATTGTTCTGTTTTGAGTCCACTCAACAGCTCAAGTGGCCGTGTCGCGAGTGGCAGGGTAGCCTCCTGCAATCGGCAACACTCTCGATTCTGACTCGAGTCAAGCTCGACAGTTCGAGCGGCCACGTTGAGAGCGGTAAGGTGGTTCGCTCGCAGCAAGCACACCCGGCAGACCATTGGGGATCCGTCCTCAAGGTGCCTCCCTGGGTTTACGCACCGGCAAGCCTACCCGTTTAACGTAGGGTAAACATACAAAGGGAAGATCGAACAGGAAGATAACATGCATCGTACCAAAAGTGCTACAGAGTTATATTACATCAACTGTTGTCGCGGTTCTAACTAAAGATAAAAACTGTCTTGGTCGTGAACCTGCAGTGACAGTGGAAGATGGGGTGCCTAATCTCGGCGCTGACCCTCCACCCTCTCGATTTCACCGATGCGGCTGATGATGGGCTTGATACGCTCCTTGAGCGCCGCAAGGTCCACACCCGCCGGCAAGCTGTCCAGCGCGGTGTTGAAGTCGAGGTTGGGATTCTAGTACGCCATCTTGGTGAGAACCTTGGTCATGGCACCCTGGCAAAGCCTCCAAGCCTCATTGGCCAGCAAGGCCGCCCGGTTGGCATGAAGCCGCTCCAAGGCACCGACAACCCTCTCAAAGAACAGGGTCAGTCTGCAGTTGGCTCTCAAGTTCGGCTCCGGGGTGTACCTCACATCTGGTATCCCCATGGTAGCCAGCTGTGTGGTTGGCTTGTCGGCAACGACGGCAAGGGGATTGAGCCAGCGGTTCTCGCCCTCCACGTGCTCCTTGTGGGCGAGGGCGTCGTCCTTCCGCAGCTGCTTCTCGGTCTCCAGGTTCTTAGTCAGGGTGTCCCCCCGGGCCTTGCTCTCTGACAACATCCCCTCGAGACCCTCCAGCTTCAGCCCGAGGTCTTTGATGGAGTTGTTGGCCTCGAAGAGCTCCCGGCCCTACTGAGGACCGCGCCCTGCGCCTTCGTCAGGGTGCTGTTGAGCATGTCCTTCTCCTTGGACAGCGTTAGGACCTGGTTTTTCAGCCCGTCCCGCTCCACCTCCAGCTCCTTCGTCTTGTCAGCGTGAACCTAGGCCTGGGCATTGAGTGCCTCCCTGTGCCTCCGCTCTAGCCTCTGGGTCCGCTCCCTGACGAGCTTCTCCACCTCCTCATCCTCGTTGCGGAGCGTTGTGGCAAGCTTCTCACACGCGGCAAGGTCCTCCTCCTGGGAGTTCAGCGTGGCCTGGTGCTAGGCTCGAGCGGCCTCGGCTGCGGCGGCCAAGCTCTCCACCATCTCCTGGGCCTTGTCAATATCGGCCTTCTTCATGGTGAGATCCAACTCGCGCTTGGCCAGCTCGCCCTGGGCGACCTTCAGCTCCTCACAAGCTTGGCGGAACCAATTCTGTATCTCGGCGACGCGTGCCTTGAGGTCCGCCTCCGCCTTGTCCACCGTTGCCGCCCTGGACTTGGCCTTGTTCAGGCGGGCGCGATGGAGCGCTTGGAGCTTCCGAAAGTTGGCACCCATGGCCTGGAGAAGCCGCTCCTCCTGAGAACCATCGCCACCGGAGTTTGGCTCGTCAATGACCTCGAGCCCGGAGGCGGCAAGCACCTCCTCATTGAACACCTCTCCCTTGATAGGCGCCCTGGAGCTGGACGCCCCTGGAAGGTGGACGAAAAGGTCGTAGCCCACCCTCAGATACCTTCTGGAGCCAGAGGCAGCGGAGGAGGAAGGCTGGTCATCAGTCACCTCCTCCTCGGCAGTGGGCTTGCCGGGCTCCCCGGCAGGTCCCTTGCCGGCCTCCTCGGCAGTAGCCTTGCTGGGCTCCCTGGCAGGCCCCTTGGTGGCGCCCTCGGCAGCACCCTTGGCGGCCTCTTCAGCGGCGGTCTTCTCGGCCTCCGCCGCGACATTCTTATTTTCGGGCCGCATGTAGTGTATACGGGGTCTTTTGATCGACCACGTCTCCCTTGTGCGGTTTTTTGTGATGACACGCATATCTGTGGGCTCCCCGGGTGTATATATATCACCCCTTTGACCGATAATGAGGGGTATGTGTTGGCCAATGGATTCCTCCTAGTTCGTGTTAGGGTCGGTCACCATCACATGTCGCTCAACCAAAGCTTGAGCTCATGCGTTGTTAGGATTCCCTCCCACATGCTTGGATTGCTGGGTTCGGCCTACATCATACCCTGCGTATCTCATCCTTAACTACCTTGCCTTCATGGTTGTTGTCTGTATCGAGAGGTAGACACCACATCTAAATTGTACATTATTATATATTGAAAACACACATCACCCCTTCCCAACGTATATCATTTTGGGGTGCATGCAAGAGGTGCTAGTTTTGTGGTCCCCCTCATGCGATTTTTATGATGGTTCAATCTATTGGCCCATGCGGTTTATCGACAACAACGGTTATCGTTTTACCAAATGATAGATTCACTGGTCCGTCTTATGGTAGGTCATGGCGACATGCATGTATGACCAAAGTATTGATCATTACATGCATCCGCCCCACTTACATGAAGTGGGAGGTGGTGGGCCAAGCAATCTAGCTAGGTACGACATTATGTTATTATATATATATAGAGAGAGAGTAGCACTATTCTAATCCTAGGATTAGAATAGTTATTTGGATCACGGCGCGCCCTATATAGGTGCTGACGGAGATGTTCCTGAGATTCAGAAAAAAGGCATACCCCGTGCACCTTCTTCCCCACCCGCGTCCACTTCTTCCCCCACCCGTATCCACTGCCCCCGCACCCGAAACCGGCCACCACGTAGCCCCCGCCCCCAAAACCGCCCGCCGCGCCGCCCCGCCCCCAGATCCGGCCGCCGCGCCGCCTCCTCCCCTCGGATCCGGCCTCCACGATGCCTCCTAACCCGGATCCAGTCCCACCACCACCTATTGCCACCACATGCCACCGCCACACCGGATCCCGCTGCCTGGCCGTCCGCTGGGCCGCCCTCCACCGCGTCCGTCAGGCCGCAGAGCACCCTTCCCCCAACCTCTATGCTGTCGCTCCCTGCTACCCCTAGCTCTCAGTGTGCCTCCCTCCGCTACTCCTAGCTCTCTGCGCTGCCGCCCTGGCACTACCTCCGGCGACACCGCCGCCCCAACCTCTGGCGCTGTTGCCGCCCCAACATCTGACGCCATCTCTCCCCCGCCCCAAACTCCCTTCCCCTGGATCCACAGCGGCGGTGGACTCCCTCGGATCCACGGCGGCACCGGACAACCTCCCCCTGGATCCACTGTGGCGACGCCCTCCCACCCGAGCTCTGCTGGCAAACCACCAGCCGTCAACCTCCCCCGAGCACCTCCCTTCCTTTGCTCCAATCGGGCCACCGCTGCTGCACCACCCGCCCCAAACACCATAGCTCCTCCTCCATGAATACATCGCGGACGACCACCTGCTCAATGACAGCGCCAACCTAACTCTGACCATGGCGACGGTCGACGGACGCCAATGTTGCATGTATTGCTGCTACATCTTTTCCCTAACCTCTCTCCCTTCCTCTCCCCGACCTCCCTTTCATAATTAAATTCCTTGAAATCCAATATAGTGGGTTTAGCAACATCTAGATTTTTATTTCTTTCAATCCCACTTTCATCAATTTCATCATAAAGATCTAAATACTCCGAATTTTTAGAACGCCTTCTAGGTAAAGGAAGATCATATTCAGTTTCATCAAGATTCATATTGCAAAACAAAGATTTAATAGGGGACACATCAATAACTTTTAGATCTCCATCTTGATTTTCATAGGTATTGGAAGAACACGCTTTAATAAAGGCATCTTTGGAAGCACGCATCCTAGCGGTTCTTTCCTTGCACTCATCAATGGAAATTCTCATGGCTTTGAGAGACTCATTGATATCATGCTTAGGAGGAATAGATCTAAGCTTTAAAGAATCAATCTCAAGAGAAATTCTATCAACGTTTCTAGCCAAATCATCAACTTTAAGCAATTTCTCTTCAAGAAAAGCATTAAAATTCTTTTGTGAATTCATAAACTCTTTAATACTATTCTCAAATTCAGAGGGCATCTTATTATAATTTCCATAAGAGTTGTTGTAGGAATTCCCATAATTATTAGAAGGATTACTAGGATATGGCCTAGGATTAAAATTCCCTCTATAAGCGTTGTTACCAAAATTATTCCTACCAACAAAATTCACATCATAGATTCATTGTTATTCTCAATCAAAGTAGATAAAGGCATATCATTAGGATCAGAAGAAACACTCTTAGTAGCAAATAATTTCATAAGTTCATCCATCTTTCCACTCAAAACATTGATTTCTTCTATCGCATGCACTTTTTTATTAGAAGATCTTTCAGTATGCCATTGAGAATAATTAACCATAATATTATCTAAGAGTCTAGTAGCATCTCCTAAAGTGATTTCCATAAAAGTGCCTCCCGCGGCCGAATCTAAAAGATTTCTAGAAGCAAAATTCAATCCGGCATAAATTTTTTGTATAATCATCAACAAATTCAAACCATGAGTAGGGCAATTAAGTATCATTAATTTCATTCTCTCCCAAGCTTGTGCAACATGTTCATGATCAAGTTGCTTAAAGTTCATAATATCGTTTCTAAGAGAGATGATCTTAGCGGGAGGGAAATACTTAGAGATAAAAGCATCTTTGCACTTGTTCCAAGAATCAATACTATTTTTAGGAAAAGACGAAAACCAAGCTTTAGCACGATCTCTAAGAGAAAAAGGAAATAGCTTCAATTTAACGACATCATTATCAACATCTTTTTTCTTTTGCATATCACATAAATCAATGAAGCTATTCAGATGAGTAGCGGCATCTTCACTAGGAAGGCCGGCGAATTGATCTTTCATAACAAGATTCAACAAAGCAGTATTAATTTCACAAGATTCAGCATCGGTAAGAGGAGCAATCGGAGTGCTAAGGAAATCATTATTATTGGTATTGGTGAAGTCACACAATTTAGTATTATCTTGAGCCATCGCGACAAGCAAGCAAACTAGCACACAAGCAAACAAGAGCAAACGGGCAAAAGAGGCAAATAGAGAGGGAGGATAGAGAGAGAGAGGGCGAATAAAACGGCAAGGGTGAAGCGAGGGAGAGGAAAATGAGAGGCAAACGGCAAATAATGTAATGCGAGAGATAGGGATTGTGATGGGTACTTGGTATGTCGACTTTTTGTGTAGACTCCCCGACAACAGCGCCAAAAATCCTTCTTGCTACGTCTTGAGCCTGCGTTGGTTTTCTCCGAAGAGGAAGGGATGATGCAGCAGAGTAGCATAAGTATTTCCCTCAATTTTTGAGAACCAAGGTATCAATCCAGTAGAAAGCCACGCTCAAGTCCCTCATACCTGCACAAAACGATAGCTACTCGCAACCAACGCGATTAGGGGTTGTCAATCCCTTCACGGTCACTTACGAGAGTGAGATCTGATAGATATAATATTTTTGGTATTTTTGGTATAAAGATGCAAAGTAAAAAGTAAAGGCCAAGTAAAAAAGCAAAGCAAGATTAAAGTGATGGAGAAACATATGATGAGAATAGACCCGGGGGCCAAAGGTTTCACTAGTGGCTTCTCTCAAGAGCATAAGTATTCTACGGTGGGTGAACAAATTACTGTTGAGCAATTGACAGAACTGAGCATAGTTATGAGAATATCTAGGCATGATCAAGTATATAGGCATCACATCCGTGACAAGTAGACCGAAACGATTCTGCATCTACTACTATTAGTCCACTCATCGACCGTTATCCAGCATGCATCTAGAGTATTAAGTTAAAATCAGAGTAACGCCTTAAGCAAGATGACATGATGTAGAGAGATAAATTCATGCCATATGAAATAAACCCCATCTTGTTATCCTTGATGGCAACGATGCAATACATGCCTTGCTGCCCCTTCTGTCACTGGGAAATTACACCGGAAGATCGAACCCAAAGCTAAGCACTTCTCCCATGGCAAGAACTACCAATCTAGTTGGCCAAACCAAACGTATAATTCGAAGAGACTTGCAAAGATAACCAATCGTAC
Organism: Triticum dicoccoides; assembly: GCF_002162155.2. Classification (NCBI taxonomy): domain Eukaryota; kingdom Viridiplantae; phylum Streptophyta; class Magnoliopsida; order Poales; family Poaceae; genus Triticum; species Triticum dicoccoides. The sequence continues at coordinate 507,416,061 of NC_041392.1, forward strand.
ATAAAAGAATTCAGAGAAGATTCAAATATTATTCATAGATAGACTTGATCATAAACCCACAATTCATCGGTCTCAACAAACACACCGCAAAAAGAAGATTACATCGAATAGATCTCCACAAGAGAGGGGGAGAACTTTGTATTGAGATCCAAAAAGAGAGAAGAAGCCATCTAGCTACTAACTATGGACCCGAAGGTCTGAGGTAAACTACTCACACTTCATCGGAGAGGCTATGATGATGTAGAAGCCCTCCGTGATGACGGCCCTCTTCTGGCGGAGCTCCGGAACAGGCCCCAAGATGGGATCTCGTGGATACAGAAAGTTGCGGCGGTGGAATTAGGTTTTTGGCTCCATCCCTGGTCGTTTGGTGGTACGTATGTATATATAGGAGGAAGAAGTACGTCGGTGGAGCATCCAGGGGCCCACGAGGCAGGGGGCGCGCCCTAGGAGGGCGCCCCCCCACCCTCGTGACCGCCTCTCTGATGCCTTGGCGTAGGGTCCAAGTCTCCTGGATCACGTTCGGTGAGAAAATCACGTTCCCGAAGGTTTCATTCCGTTTGGACTCCGTTTGATATTCCGTTTCTTCGAAACACTGAAATAGGCAAAAAAACAGCAATACTGGGTTGGGCCTCCGGTTAATAGGTTAGTCCCAAAAATAATATAAAAGTGGAAAATAAAGCCCAATATAGTCCAAAACAGTAGATAATATAGCATGGAGCAATCAAAAATTATAGATACGTTGGAGACGTATCAGCCGCCAAGTCCAGATATGCGTCGGCCGAACTCCACAGCCGATCTAGAGGGGCATACCACGGATCTCCGAACTTCCTCCATAGCATAAAGGGCTTCCCAGCCACAATGTCCCCGGCTTCACGTAGTTCCTCCTTCTTTGCTCTCATTGCAGAGCGAGTGTCTTTGGTCGCCATTATGGCCTTTTTGAGGTCCGTAGCCTTCGCCTGGTTTTCTTCTTCAAGAAACTGGCAGCGGTCGGCAGTGTCTTTTAACTTCACAACCATTTTGGCCATTTTATCTTTGCTCTCGCAATGGGTGGCCTTCTCGGCTCTCAACTCTTCGGCCGCCTTCAAAGCGACCGCATTACTACTCCTTGCTTGCTCCTTGACTCGGGCAAGCTCCGCCCGCAGGGCCTCCACGGTGGCAGCTCCATCTGCAGTCACAACATATTAAAGATACTAGCATCATGCTGCTCTTACTATGTGACATTCACTATAAACATCACCTACCCTGTGCCTCGTCAAGCCGCTTTTTAACAAGCTCGATGTCGGCATCCGCCGCATCCAGTCGCCGCTTTAGTTCGGCAACCCCATCAGTCCGGCTAGCCAGCGGAGCTTCAGACACCTGCACATAAAGGCGGTCTGGTTATTACCTGGGACTATGATCCTCTGTTCGCCGCCGTTCTCGATGACAACCAGAGTCTCAGGGGCTACTATCTACACAGGGCACACCTAAAAATGTGCGGTACTATCACAAATGTATATCATTTCACGTACCTCAAAGCCCATCAGTAGACTCATAAAGGCTTCATGCAACCCGCTTTCGGCGGACGAAATCCTTTCAATCACCGTACCCATCAATGTACGGTGCTCTTCTGAGATAGTGGCTCACTCTAGCAGATCCCTTAGTGCGTCCGACCGCATACCATACGGTGCCGGATTCTTTTGGTTGCTCTCTTCAAGAGCCGGATAATAGGGACTTTGGGCGACCATAGGATTATCTTCTGGCCTCACCGGATCCGGAGTGACCCTCCGCGACGACACTTCAAGGTCGCCCGCTTCTTGAGCCGGGGAATCCGGGGGAGGCGTTTCGCTCTCCATCATCTCCGGAAGAAAATCGCCCGAAGACGAGCTCTGCTGAGAAGGGCTAAGATCCGAACAGCAAGATAAATGCTTCGGTCATTTTCCTCAAAGGTAAGGTAGTATGTCTTCACTACTAAGTACTTTTTGATTACTTACTGCTCGTTAGAGGGCTGATCCCCGCGCGGACTTTGTGCGGCAAGAGCACCCTCCGAGGCAGGACCCTCTGGTGAAGTTTTCTTCTCCCGTTCGGAAACTTTGGTTTCCGGATCTTCAGAGGTTGTCCTCTTCCTCCCCCGGGGCGAGGGAACGTCAGATTCTTCCCCTTGGTTATCCCCCCTCACGGAGGCGCTCATTCCCTTGATTGGAATAGGTAGCGGTGGAGGCCCGCTTTCACCCTCTTTATTTCCCCCTTCATCTTCCTTTGAGGGCACCGGGCAGGGTGCTGGCTCGAGCATCTTTTCCAGCACCGGATTGTCCAAGCCTTCAGGAAGGGGGGCCGAACACCGGATCATCTTCGCCTTTGCTATCCAGTCCTGGTCAAAGAGCGACTCTTCAGAATGATGTCATGATAAATAAAAAGACGGTGTGTTCGGCCATGGGATTACTTACCATGGCCGCGGTGCGGTTGCTGCTCAGGCCCACGTCCTCGGTAGTGTCCGGACACTCTGCTTGGGGTCCGAAGAACGATTTGTACAACTCCTCGTGCGTCAGGCCGAGGAAGTTCTGAATAGTGCGCGGTCCTTCCGGGTTGAATTCCCACATACGAAGGGGCCGGCGTTTGCAAGGCTGGACTCAACGAACCAGCATGACTTGCACTACCATAACCAAACTAAAATCTCCCTCGAAGAGATCTCGGATGCGGCTCTGCAGTATGGGCACATCCTTGGCTGGACCCCAGCTCAGCCCCCTGCTGATCCATGACATCAGTTGTGGTGGAGGGCCCGAGCGAAAGGTGGGGGAAGCTACCCACTTGGCACTTCTGGGAGCGGTGATGTAGAACCACTCACGTTGCCATAATCCGGACACCTCTGGAAAGGAACCCTTTGGCCATGGAGCTCCAGCGATCTTGCTTATTAATGCACCTCCACACGCTGCACGCTGCCCCTCGACTGTCTTCGGCTTCACATCAAAGGTCTTGAGCCACAGGCCGAAGTGAGGGGTAATGCGGAGGAAGGCCTCACATACGACAATAACTGTCGAGATGTGGAGAAATGAATCCGGGGCTAGATCGTGGAAATCTAGCCCGTAATAGAACATCAAACCCCTAACGAAGGGATCCAGAGTGAGGCCAAGTCCTCGGAGGAAGTGGGAGATGAACACGACGTCTTCGTTGGGTTCAGGAGTAGGGTCGACCTGCCCTCAGGCAGGTAGCCGATGCAAAACTTCGGCGGTCGGGTATCTGGCCTCCCTCAACTTCTTGATATCCTCTTCCGTGACGGAGGAGGGCATCCACCGGCCCTAGAGGCTGGATCTGGACATGATTGAAGGTCTGAAGCACCTGACCTGGGCTTTGGGTGTTAGAACTCGAGGCGGGGAAAGGATTCGATTGAGCACGGGAGGAAAAAAGTAAAAGCTTTGTCCCTTTATAAAGAGGGTGAATATCAAGCGTCCTCCTCGTGGCCGTTTAGGACTTGCCTAAAATCTAGGAGTCCTAGGCGTGGTTGGGTTACCCACGTCTGTATTGATGAGAATCCCGTAATAAGGGGAACACGATCTCTGCTTTGACAAGACGTGTCAAGAAACCGCCTCACGTTATGTGTGGGGCTGGTTAAGGAAAAACAGTTCGAATAATTACCGGGCCATGGCGTGATGTCATGCTGCCAAAATGTGTTAGCAGATTAGATTTGTGGAAATATTATTCTCTCTACGATCGTATGTGGAACTTATTTTTCGGGGTCGGACACTATCCTCGTATTCAAACTCTTCTGTGGTGTATTCGGAGGAGGAACCCGCCTTGCAATGCCGAAGACAACACTGCGCGCCGGACTCATCGTCATTGAAGCCTGGTTCAGGCGCTACTGAGGGAGTCCTAGATTAGGGGGTCTCCGGACAGCCGGACTATGTCCTTTGGCCGGACTGTTGGACTATGAAGATACAAGATTGAAGACTTCGTCTCGTGTCCGGATGGGACTCTACTTGGCGTGGAAGGCAAGCTAGGCAATACGGATATGTATATCTCCTCCTTTGTAACCGACCTTGTGTAACCCTAGCCCTCTCCGGTGTCTATATAAACCGGAGGGTTTTAGTCTATAGGACAACATACGATCATACCATAGGCTAGCTTCTAGGGTTTAGCCTCTCCGATCTCGTGGTAGATCAACTCTTGTAATAGTCATATCATCAAGAATAAATCAAGCAGGATGTAGGGTTTTACCTCCATCAAGAGGGCCCGAATCTGGGTAAAACATCATGTCCCCTGCCTCCTGTTACCATCCGCCTTAGACACACAGTTCGGGACCCCCTACCCGAGATCCGCCGGTTTTGACACCGACAGTCCCCCTATCACCGTCACTTACTTGGCGACGGTTCTGAACGCCGTCGCGAAAAGGGGTTAAAAACCGTTTGTATAGCACCGACGCGTACCAGTTTGTCTTCAATGTCTTCATACATTATTAGGGGTCATCTTCGATGGGTAAATCGAATCAATAGGGACTTCTACCTGTGTTCTCCTATGAATCTCACAAACACATTAGTCCCTCAACCAAGTTTGTCGTCAGTACTCCAAAATCAACTAGGGGTGGCACTAGATGCACTTACACTATATACCTTAGTATTAGGCCTATTTATTCACTAAAAACATCAAAAAATAATTGTGTTTGCCTCCCCAACCCGCCCCCATGGTTTTGGTTCAAACTCTACCACTGGACCCAAGTATGCTTCCTGGTCATCACAAGTTCACGATAAAAGGCCACGACAATGCCAGTAGATTCCGAGCTGGAAACACAACCAGCCACATTAATATTTCCACATCCAAGGGAGGAAACTTCTATATACTAACCGGAGTAGGCGAGACAGTAGAACTAGTTGTCCTAGGAGCTTTGAGATTGTTCAAATCATCCAACTAGTTGATATACCTAATCACTAATTCATGAGTTTGGAAAGGACTTTGAAAAATGTCATCATGAATTGCCTTTCTCCTTGTTGTCCATATAACCCATAATGTCACCACTAGGCAATAATGAGTTGAAGATAACAAACAGTCATGTCTTCGGATTCAGCTCAGTTGTAGCTATAATATGATCAAGCAGGTCCCCATCAACAAGAGTCCAAACGCAATGGAACATGGTCCACTCAGGGAATTGCCCATAAATCCACAGCGCCACACAACGAACAGAAGTTGCTTGCGCTCGTCCATCTGTGATGGCAGACATCCTCAGATGGGAGAGAAACTTAAGCAAGGCGCCATAAGAACATCCAAAGTTTTACAGGCACTTCAACCTTCCATAGTTTGCACCACCTAGATTGCTCGATGGCTAAATTTGAAGATCCAAGGCAGTCTTCTAGCCAAGCTTCTCTTCACCATTTTGTCACCACTAACATGCGATATGCGGACCTAACTGGAAGCCAAATGGAAATGGGTAGGGTATGGGTGGGTACAACCCTCCTTTTCCCAAACCCATACCCATAGAAACTTTTTATACCCACCCACTTCAATACCCATGGGCACAAATTGATACCCATGCCCATACCCATTGGGTATCCTATACCCAATCGACATTCAATGGGTACAATATAACATTTACAATTAAAAAATTCAAGAAATGGGTCTAATATTCATGCGGTCGTGGGTGACCATTCTAGCACCTAAGCGACCTCCTACGATGGGTGGCTTCTTAGAGATGACAAGGGAGTGCGAGCAGTGGTTGGTGGAAGCCCAGTGCAGTGGGAAGCGGCGGTGAGAGCTGGGGGTCACTGGTTCGGGAGTTGGACAAGAGTGCGATGTTGATGAGTCAAGATTTCATCATATGAGGAGTCATATATGTCGTAGGAGGAGTAGCGAGCTGGTGACTAGGGGGGCTATGACCTCTGACTGGTTTATTGAGTACGGGATCCAGGGTTAAACCATATGAGTTGGACGTTCACCCACATGTCATAGGAGTTGTTTTCCATTCAATAGTTTTTTCTGGGTATCCATTGGGTTACCCATGGACACAATTTCATACCCATGCTCTACCCATATATTTCATACCCGTGGGCACAAAATCTTGGAAAATCTTGCCCATGCCCACTTTTTTCGGGTGGGGTACCCACATGCACCCATACCCATGGGCAAAACTGCCATCCCTATCATTACGCTCAAATTTCCACGATCAGAAATTTTGTTGTACACATGTGCAGATAGGAATGTTCAATATGACCTTAGCATCCGAGGCAAGAAAATCTGGTTACACCAATGTTTGGTCCCAACTTGCGGTGAGCGGATTGATAAGTTTGATTACAAAGGTTGGCGGATCTAGCACTAAAGATAATGATGGTCTCATGAGCGCATCCCTTGGCAACCAATTCTGGTTCCAAATATGAGTGCTAGACCCATTCCCAATCCAACTTATGAGACCCTAACACAGCACATCACGGCCTTCTAGAATCGCCCTTCAAATCTGGTAGGGATGAGAACCAACACTAAAAAAAGACACATTCGCGATGGTACGCATTTTCACAGCAGGTCACGTTTTGTGCCACCCATATACATCAGTGACAGTTTTATGAACGAATTAAGATGGTCATACATGCACTGTCGAGGATGTGTACCATAACAATAATCACTTTTTCATCACAAATGTGTCGACTTCCATGATGGTAAATGGCACGCATGGAATTATTTTTGTCAAGGGTAACTGAGACGTAGCAGCCACCGTAACGGTAGCCGTTAAGCTATCAGATGTAGGTTTCAGATGGATACCTGTTAACAGTGTCGAGCAATGAGGATTTTGCATGTGTCGGATTCTCATTCGCCAATGAAGCCACACGGTAGCTCTTGTGACATATGCTGCCCATCCAACAGAAGATATGCTCCTATGAAACATCGACACATGGCACAACCCAAGAGTGGCCCGTTTAGTTAAAAAAGATGGCCCATTAAGAGGCCTACAAGAATTAGGAAACTGCGGGGATAGCCTCGGGGCGGCAGCATGAACCACAACGCTACAGCCCGAAGGGACGACGCAACATCAGTGTGCGGATCGTACACCCGCAGGGTGGCGGCGCTACGCTCGACGGAGCAATGCAACAGCAGCCTATTGCTCGATTGGTGGAGGGGCGCGCTGGACTCGGGAACGATCTTCACAGGACCCGCGAAGGTGCGCGCAAGCGACTGGCCAGGACGGTCGCGTGGCGCGGATGGGGCGGATTGCGGGAGGACGGGTGATCAATCCTATCGGGCGCGCGGTTGAGGACGCCGCTTGGTGACGACAGACCCGAGCCACGGAGGTGGCGCCTGAACGGACATGCGAAGTACCGGTGCGTGCGCATGGCCCATGCCCGAGTGGGGCACGGAGCGGCGCAACACAAACGTAACCAGCCGACACATCACGTGTGTGCCGGCGCTAGGGCCCAGTAGCCTGCTGCAGCCGAGCGGGGTGAAGGTTCACGGAGGAACCCGATCCAATCATAGCGATGATGTACGGGCTAGAGCGACGGCAGATGGACGTGCGGATGACGGCCTTTGCATATCGCGCTAGACCGCCATGTCGAAGAAGAGGCCGGTGGAATCGACCCCGAATCCGAAGTAGAGTTGCCTGAGGGTCGATGGCAGCGGTAGGCGACGCAGACCTATCTTGATTGGAAAAACAAAAAAAGAAGCATTGTTCAAGATGACTGGCGTGAGAGAAAAACCAGGATCAAGGACCGAAAAAAACTTTCTAGGGCAGTCGGTCAAGACGACCGGCGAATAAACCCTAAGTACGGGCGGTGCAGCTCCCGGTGGCGATCATGGAGATCGACCGCCCCGGGGGCGGCATGGTGCGGAAGCGACGATGGCGGCTAGGATTGTGAATCAGCGTTAGGCTGACACCATGCAGAAGGAATAGAGGGAGATTGATGGCATCGATTTTTAATATTTGAGCCTCGTAGGCCCATGTATAAGTACAAGACAAGATAAAATAAATTATGCATTATCTTAGTATTTTTTAACTAATCATGATACTCAGCAAGCCCGAACCAGTGTACATGAATGCAGGCCAAACAGGTATACTGGTGTGTTCAAAAAAAGAGAAAGTGTACAAAAAAAAATCTTAACAAATCTGCAAATTTGTAGATTAAAGAGCATTATTTCTGCATCAATCATGCTAAACATACAAAGGTTTACATGCTCTTACACGTTGACTAGAATCTTTTCAAACTAACTAATCTCTTCCCCCTAATTTTCATGGGGATGAGCCCTTCTCCCCATTAATCTTCAATCAAAACTCACCTTTGTGTAAAAGCCTGTATCCTTTTGTATATGTAGCATTACTCTTTCTGCGTGCACAGCACCAACCATTAAGAGTGAACCAAGGCGCCGTCCATTCACGATGAAATTAGAGTAGAGTAAGAAAGTTCATCTCTTCTCGACCAACGGATGCGTCCACTCGCTATCAAGGAAAGTTCAGCCCTTCTCGATCAACTGAAGAAAATAACCTCAGGTCTCGCCGTTCCGGCCTGCAAATAGTCTATGTTCTGGAAGAGATGACAAGCCTGGACCAGCGACCTTCCTGGGCAGGCCGAGGTCGTCGATCGATCTCACGTCAAATCTGACTGCTTCCGTTCCTCCACGCGAGTGCATGCCAAATTAATGGCCCGTCCGGCGGCTATGACTTACTAGTACTAGTTAAATGAGCTTCCATACATAAGTTCGTCTCCCTCGTCGTCCTCGTACACCAAACTCGATCCGTGCACAAGAAGAAATCACACGCACGTACAGCTCGATCCGGCCAGTCCGGGACGGCGAAATGGGGCGTACCAACAGGCCGGCCCTCGCACTGGCGTGCCTGCTCGCCCTGCTGCTAGTGCAGCTGCCTCGAGGAGCCCGTGCAGCTGGGGATCTGTGCGGCAAGGTGAAGTGCGGCATGGGGAGCTGCGGCGAGTCCGGCGACTACATGTTCGGGTTCGCGTGCCGCTGCAATCCTGGCTGGAGCCGGTACCATCTCGGCGACGTGGACTTCCCCTTCCTCCCCTGCGTCATGCCAAACTGTACGTACACCCTGCCCGCCAGGTTTCTTGATGATGGGCGGATCAATAAGAATCGACCACCGTAATTTGTCTGGGCAGGCACCATCAACTACTCGTGCCAGGACGGGTCGTCTCCTCCGGCTCCGGCACCGCCGCCGCCAGCAGCGCCACCGCTGACAAACCTCTCAGTCTACGACCGTAATCAATCACATCCTCAGATGATCGCAAAAGAGTTTCTGTTTACAGTTTACTCATTCAAGCATTCGTCACTGAATCCTAGTACCTTCCAATGGCGCAGCCTGCTTGATGCAGTACTGCGGGGGCGGCACCTGCGAGAAGGTGGAGTCCTCGGCGTTCGCGCACAGGTGCGCCTGCCCCGACGGCTTCAGGAACCTCCTCGACGACGACGCCTACCCCTGCTACCGCCAGTGTGAGTGACTCGGCAACCTGTCGTGACCGAGGTAGTATGACTACTTGACTAGGCTAACGCTGCCTCGCCGGCGGTTTGGTGTTTCCACCGTGCAGGTTCTCTGGGATCAGGCTGCTCCGACCTCGGGATCGGCATACTCAACGGCTCCGACCCGAGCACGTCACCGCCAGCACCCGTCTCCTTCACCGTCCAGAAGGGCGGCGCTGCAGGCGGTTTAGCACCACCGGCGCACTGGCTGCTGGGGCTCCTGATAGTGATTTCCTTCTTCTGGGTCCAGAGTCCAAACTGTTTTGTGAATTAGTGATTTTAAACCAAGGGTGTGGCGTTTGATTGGTTGGGAACCATACGGTCCCAATTTCCCTATAGGATCAGAGTATACATTTGGTGTCGGTGGTTGCAGAAATAAAACCCAACATGGCAGAATAGCGCGTCAACAGAATTGTTACTACTTGATGTCCATTAGACCCGATGATTAGGACTAAAGGTGATGAGATATATCTGCACGCCTCGTACAGTCGTACTCCGTGGTTGACTTTGTTATGTATTTTACTTAATAATTGATAAAATGGCTATGTGTGTGTATCATAATTTGAATGAGACTATATGTAATCTATAATGGTGTAGATGCCGAGAGTTTCAAACTTTTCTTCAAAACAAAAAAAACTACTACATATGAGTGGACTATATAGAATGTACCATAGTGCGCTATACAGATGGTCTACAGTTGGACACACAAACAACTCGACGGGGAAAAAACACTTCGCCCCCATGATCGCCTTCCTAGGGCGACACGAGAGGCGATCCCGATCGCTCTACTAGCCTTGCCCCAGGCTTCTCTCCATCCCTTCACCGCCGCCAGGCAAAGCTTCAGGCAAGGTAGGCGGGAGCGGGGGCGGGGGCGGGGCTCCTCCCTTGTCATCTCTCCTTTCCCTCTAGAACCCGGGCAAACCTTGATGCGCGAACACGGGTCGTGGGGTCATTCCTTTGTACTGTTGGGTGGCTGCCGGCAGGGCGTGTGATGGTCAGAACCAGAAGGGTCGGTGGCTTCCTTGCCCTGCCATGGGTGTGCCACCCTGAGACAAGCACAAGATGGGGGTCGTTGGCTCGTGAGGCCGATCGTGGCAAGGAGGTCATTGAATCGGGGAGGCCGAATGGTGGGCGCATGCCACTCCAACGGCCGCTCCAATAATTATTTGCAAATTAATACGAACTCAAAGTATAAACGATGGAGTGGTGATCAAATATGCATGAAAGTAGAGTATTTATCTTAATGAAGTGTGGGGTAAAATGTGCATATCGCCTAGGCTCTTGGTTGTGATGAATACGGCGTGGGGCCAAAACCCACTTTCTGTTGATAGAATTTTTTCATCACATGAAGCAAAGGTTCCCCACAATAGTTCGCTCAGGAACAAGCAAACAAGATAATATCTCGCACGTTGATGCGATAATCCTATTCAAAATAATTAGGTGCTACGTAAGTAACTAAAACTAATTTAAATAAAGTGTGATAGTATTATTGAATCACACTTTAAAATATTGAAAAAATTATGAACATATAACTAAATGATGTATACATGAGAAAAAAATAGATTCCGCTAAAAGCATGTCTATTTTTTTAAAAAAAGTGAAGGATCAGCTGCATGGGTATGCTCCTTGTGCCCAACACATATACAGTATCCTTGAGAGCATAAAACTTAATACAAAAAATTAACCGATGACCTGCATGAATGAACTCATGATATGGCATGGGAGTGTTGCATGCATGTGTAATAATGCAAAAAAATGTTACTTATAACTTACATGCATGACTTGCCGATCTGGCATGGTTAGAAAAATTATGTAGTGGGTTGTAGGGCATGTCACAATCAAATGCAATGTGATTTAGAACCCATTTATGCACTAATGTATGTTGCATGATAGAGGATTATCATGTGTAGATCGGACGGATGCTAGTGGATCAAGCTAGTAAATCTAACTACTACAATAATTTTCATGATGTGTAAGCACGCATATGCTGAGATAAATTACAAGTAATGGGGATTACTCTCTTAGATATAGAAATATAGGATTCTTAGAGGAGGAAGCGGGTCACGAATCCCACAACAAAAACTTAGTACATGTGTGAATGCATAGACAAAACAAAGGTGTTGACAATGAAGAAAGTAGCCCTCCCTCCTCCCTCCTCCCTCGCCTCCTCCTCCCCCTCCTCCCCTCCTTGCCCTAGCCGTCCCGCTCCCCGCCCTGACCCGCTGGCCGGTGCCCGGTCATCCCCCTCTCCGCTTGCAGGTGCTCTCTCTCTCTTCTCCCCTCTGTCTTCACCGCTGCCGGTGCTCGGATCTCGTTTCTGGGCCCTTGCGTCTGATGAGGAGGATTCGCGGTCGTCGGTCCCTTCCCCCTGTGGTCCCGTGCCTTGTGCTGGGGGGGGGTGGTGCCTTCCGCCGCTCCTCGTCCCCGCAAGTTCGCTCCTGGTGGCCGGGGCCAGTCGGTGGCCGCGTCCTCGTCGGTCGATGGCTGGATTCGAATCTCTCGGCGGCGGCGTAAGTCTGGTAAGTTTGCTGTTGCGTCACCTGATCTCGTTGTCCTGGGCAGTGCGCCTGATGGGGAGCTTGGTGGCCTCCCATCCCCCTCTCCCGCAGCCTCTGCGGCGGCGGCGTCGCCGGCGGCGGTGACGGCGGGGTCGCTGGTGACATCGTGTAACCTAGATCTCGATTTCTCCGCGGTGGCCATCGGGCCGCAGGACGTCCCCTCGGGTGGGCTTGATGGGCCTTGCGGTTTGTCGTTGCCCAGTGGGCCTGCCTCTCCTCCCCCTCTTTCGTCGGTGGCAGATTTCCCCCCTCTGGTCCCGTCCGGCCCAGTTGGGCCCATCGTCTGGGTTCCTGCTCCTCAACCTTCTTTGGCCCATGTGGCGAGTCGGGCCTAGGTGGGCACGGCTCAGACGGGCTATTTATGGATCCCCCACGGCTCTTCCTCCCCTTTGCTAGGGTTTCCGGCTTCCGCTTCCGATCTGCGCCGTCACCGTCTTCCCATTCGTCGCCTCATTAGATCCTCCCCACCTCCACCCCTCCTCCTTCCTTTTGCTATGGTGCTATCCATGGACAAGTCGCGGGGCTCTTCCTGCGAGGCGCTCTCGGGCAGCAAGCGACGCCGTGACGACTCCCCTTCCTCCGCGGTGGATCTGGAGCTCGAGGCTTCGCTCCGTTCCAAGTTGGAGGCGAAACAGGCGGCGCGCGAGCAGGTGGCTCGTGACCACGAGGCTCGGGCTTCGGGTCCGGAGTGGTCGCAGCGCTCGAAGAGGGTTGGTGTGCCCGGATCCGGCCCGCAGGGCTCTGGATCTGGCCATTCTCTCTCTCCGGTGCTGGACCCATGGGAGGCGGCGATGGCCTCTGGCGGTGGTGTTTCTTCGTCTTCTGCCTCCCTTCCTGCTCCGGGAGTGGGCCGCAGTCCATCTGCTCCGTCGCGCCCTCCTCCTCCTCCTCGCTCGGTAGGGGTTGGTGCTGGTGCTCGTCCGCCGCCTCGGTCCTTCGCGGGGCCGGCGCGTCGGCCGCCCGGTCCGGCCTCTGGGGCGCCCCCTTTTCCGGGGATGGGGGATGGGATCCTTCCTCCTCCTCCGCCGCTTCCGCAATCCCGCCCGTCCTCTGCTTCCCATAACAACCCCTCGGCGCTCACCTGCTTCGCTTGTCACAGGCCTGGCCATTTCCAGTCTCGCTGCACCAACCCTCCTTTTTGCCTGATCAGTCGCTCTGATGGTCACCTCACGGTCAACTGCATGGCTAGGCAGAAACCTCCCGCGGTCATCCAATTCGGCTCGGGCCTCCCCGGTTGTGCCTTTTTCTCCTTCGACGGTGACCTGCCTGTCCGGGAGGTGGCACCTGCTCTGTCTAATGCTGCTATTGTTACCGTCAAGGATCAAAAGATTTCTCCCCAAATTCTTCTGGAAGGGCTTCGCATTTGGGATGAGGCTGGATGGGACTGGCAAGTTGTGCAGATATCTGAATTTGAGTTCTCTGTGGTGTTTCCCTCCAAAGAATTTTGCGGATGATTGCCTCATGCACTAGCTTCACCTTGCCCCTCAATCAATTGGTGGTTTCTGTTAAAGCGGCTTCTTGAAGTGGTACGACAGTTGGTCCTCTCTCTCAAGTCTAGATTTTGATTGATGATTTGCCTGCTGGTCTCCGTTCATCTGCTTTTCTCATGTCTTTCGGGGTTCTGATTGGGAAGCCCATCGAGGTGGATGAAGACTCTCTGAACAAGGTTGGCCTTGCTAGGATGAAGGTTTGGTGTGTGGATCCTGAACGGGTTCATGGCTCGATTGATATCTTCCCTTCTCCCAATGGTATTAAGCTTCGGGTGCGGGTGGAGGGGGCGGCTGCTTTTCAGACTCCACCTCCCCCTCCTCCCCCTTCTAACCCTTCGAACAAGCATGATAAGGAGGGGGACGGATCTCTGGGTGGCCCTAATCAGAGCCATGGGTCTAACCTCCGCTTCACCCAATCTGAATGGGATGGTTTGGCAGATTCTGAACGTGAGTTGTTTCAATCCCAAGCTCCCTCTGGTGTTGCTCCTCGTGATGATTTGGTGATCCCGTCTGCTGCTCCCAATGTCCCTGCTGCTGGTGCTGATATGTCGAAGTTCCCGCCCTGCTCTGCTACCCCCGTTTCTGGTGCTTGCTCCAATCTTCCTGTCCGCCCGCTCTCCCCCACTCGATCGGGAATTGAAGATCTTCCGGCCTCCCTGGCTCGCGATGTGGTGGAATCCCAGTCCCCCCGGAAGAAGAAATCCTCAGTGCGCAAATTCTCGGCTAAGAGCCGGAACTCGTCGGGCTCGAAGCACTCCATGACGGGGGTCTGTCGGCGTCTTGATCAAGATTTGGGATCTATGTCCCCTTCGGGTCCCCATGTTGGCTCTCCTGCTGCGCGGTCGCCTGTGGTTCGATCCCCTGTGTCCACGGCTCGCAAAGGAAGGCGGGTGGCGAATTTAGGTGTTTCTGTCCTAGAGCGGGCTGAAAAGCGGGCTGCGGCGAAGGATCTCCCTCCCCCAGGTACATCTCCCGTTCCCTCTGTTGTTACTTCTCCGGTTTGGTTGGTTCTACCTTCTCTTTCGGACGATCATCTTTTAAATATTATGTCGGATGTGGGGGTGGTGGTTGATTCGTCTGTTGGTTCTCCTAGTTCTCTTCTTGCTATTATTCGGGCTAACGAGATGGCTCAGGCTGCCATTGCCAAAGCCAAAGAGGCCGTTGCCTCTCAGGTAGGGGCTTCTAGTAGTGGTCCGCTCGTGGACGCGGGCGCTGGTAGTGGCCAGCCCCAATCCAACCTGTCTAAAAGGGGCACCAATAAGCGTGCTAAACCCTGCGTGGCCCCTTGCAGGTCGAGCCTTCGAATCAAGAATCTCTCTTATAAATGAGGGCATTATTCTGGAATATTAGGGGGTTCGGTGCTAGGGGGCGCCGTGACCAACTTAAAGATCTGGTTCGTTCTAACTCTATTGACTTTGTGGGGCTGGTAGAAACCTTCAAGGAATCCTTCTCCCCTAATGACTTTTCTGCTATTGTGGGCATGGACAGATTTAATTGGAACTTTTTACCTGCTTCAGGGCACTCTGGCGGGATCTTGATAGGCTCCAATAAAGATATTTTTGATTTTGTTGCTTTTGATCATGGGATCTTTTGGGCCAGTGTTGTTCTCTCTCATAAAGCTCAGAATACTCTTTGTGAGTTTATCGTCGTCTATGGGCCTGCGGACCATTCCTTGTCGCCTTTATTTCTTAATGAACTTTCGTTGAAGATCGATGCTTGTAATTTACCGATGGTTATCGGGGGAGACTTTAACCTTCTGTGGTGCCCTAATGACAAAAGTAATGATAACTTCTCCTGGCCGCTGGCTAATGCCTTTAACGACTTCATTAGTGCCAATGCTATTCATGAGTTGCTTCGAGGGGGAGCTCGTTATACCTGGTCCAATCATCAGTCAATCCCTATTAGATCAGTGCTTGACAGAGTCTTCCTTTGTCCCAGGTGGGATTCCTTGTTCCCTAGGGCCTCTCTTTACGCCAAATGCATTATCGGTTCCGATCATACCCCCTTAATTCTTGACGATGGTTCCATTAGCCTCAGGCCTCGGGCTAGATTTCAATTTGACGCCTCCTGGTTGGCTGTGGATGGCTTTGTCGATATGGTTGCGGCGAAGATCTCCCTTTCTCTATCATCCAATGCTCGCACCTTTGGTCCTTTGGATGATTGGCATTCGTGTTCCTATAACCTGCGTAAATTCCTCAGAGGTTGGTCTCGTAATCGTGCGGCGGAGGATCGTCGCACCAAATCTTTCCTCGAAGACCAGATCTTGTCGCTGGATCACACAGCTAATTCTATTGGGCTTTCTGACGATGGTTGGGCGGTTCGTTATAGTCTGGAGGCTGCTTTAATATAGTTACACCATCAGGCTGAGATTTATTGGCGTCAACGTGGTACTCTAAACTGGACTCTAAAAGGCGACTCCCCTACGGCGTATTTCTTTGCGATCGCGAATGGCAGGCGTAGACGATGTGGTATTAATAGCCTGCTCATTAATGGTGTGCGATCTTCGGAGCAGTCTGTTATTATGGCTCATGTGGTGGATTTCTTCTCTTCGTTGTTGGGGGCTAAACCTCCATCGGGCTTCTCCATTTCTCCCTCCCATTGGAACTTAGGTCTTAAAATCTCACCCGAGGAGAATGCCTCTTTGATGATCCCTCTTTCTGATCAGGAAATTTGGGATGTTTCAGGAAATTTGGGATGTTGTTAACACTACCAATCCTAATGCTGCTTCTGGGCCAGACGGCTTCTCTATTCCTTTCTCTCGGAAATTCTGGCCCTAGTTGAAACAGCTGGTTTGTAATGTTATCCAGGGCTTCTGTCTTGGTACTGTCGATATCTCCCGCCTGAACTATGCAGTGATAACCCTGATCCCCAAGGTTAAGGGTGCTGATGTTATTTCCCAATTCCGACCTATTGCTTTGATTAACAACTTCGCCAAATTCCCGGCTAAAGGCTTTGCGAATCGTTTGTCGCCAGTTGCTCATAGAGTTATTAGTCCTTATCAATCTGCTTTCATCAAAGGGCGTTTCATCCTTGATGGTATCCTATCCCTTCATGAGATTGTTCACGATCTTCATGCTCGGAGAGCTAAAGCGGTTATCCTTAAGCTAGACTTTGAGAAAGCCTATGACTCCGTTAGCTGGCCCTTCCTCAAGCAGGTCCTTCTTGCTAAAGGTTTCGACGGTGCTTATGTTCATCGTATCATGCAGTTGGTCTCGGGTGGCCATACTGCCGTTTCGGTTAATGGTTTTGTTAGCAATTTCTTCGCCAATGGTAGGGGCCTTCGCCAAGGGGATCCTGCTTCCCCTGTTCTTTTTAATTTTGTGGCCGACGCCTTCTCGTGCATGCTTTCCAGGGCGGCCCGTTGTGGGCACATTGCTCCTGTGGTCTCTCATTTACTTCCGGAGGGTGTTTCCCACTTGCAATATGCGGATGATACAATTATCTTGGTGGAGCTAGATGACACCTGCATTGCCAATCTTAAATTCACCCTGTTGTGTTTCGAAGCTGTTTCGGGTCTTAAGATTAATTTCGCTAAAAGTGAGGTCCTGGTGACGGGTGTGGATGAGGCGGAAGCCTTGCGGGTGGCCAGGCTTCTGAACTGTTCTTTGGGTTCCTTTCCCTTTAAATATCTAGGCCTTCCTATCTCTCCTGGCGTGCTCCATGCTAAAGATTTCACTCCGGCGGTCGCTAAAGTGGGGAACAGGGTGCTCCCTTGGAGAGGCAGATATAATACCAATGCTGGCAAAGTTGCTCTAATTAACTCCTGCTTATCCTCTCTCCCCATGTTTCTTATGGGCTTCTATCTTCTTACGGATGGCGTGCATGCTGGCTTCGACAAACATAGGGGAGCCTTCTACTGGAATTCTACGGATAATAAACGGAAATATAGGCTGGTCAAGTGGCAGCATATGTGTAAGCCTAAAAACCGTGGGGGGTTAGGTATTATTAATACTCGGGTGATGAACATTGGTTTGCTTATCAAGTGGTGGTGGAAAATTTTAACTAGTGGGGCTGACTCGCTTTGGTTCTCGATTCTTAAGGCTAAATACTTCCCACATTCCAACCCGCTGTTTGCCACCGCGAGGCGCGGCTCTCAATTTTGGAAATCCCTTGTCAAAGTCAGACCTATTTTTCTGGAACATGTTAAATTTAATGTTGGTAATGGGATGGCAGTCCGCTTTTGGTTGGACTGGTGGTCGGGGGATGCCCCCCTCGCTGAGAGTTTTCCGGTTTTGTTCTCTTACTGTCCTAATCCGGGTATCTCCATCGCGGAGGTGGCGGCTAATAACTGAGATCTGGCCTTTCGTTGGGCCCTATCTCCTGAAGAGTTGGAAGATTGGCAAAGTCTCTCTGCCCTCTTCCCCGTGCTCTCGGAGTCGGCCGATTCTGTAGTCTGGCCTCATTCGGCCTCAGGTAGATTTACGGTCAAGTCGCTTTATTCTAGACTTATTGGTGGTACTCCTTCGACCAGATTCTCTTGTGTTTGGAAGTCCAAAGTTCCTCCTAAGATTAAAATTTTCCTTTGGCAAGCCTTTCGTGGTCGCCTGCCGGCTGCTGACCAGATTAAAAAGCGCAATGGGCTTGGCTCGGATTTCTGTCATCTATGTGGGGCCTTGGAGAACTCTGATCACATCTTTTTCAATTGCGTGCTGGCCAAGCTGGTTTGGTGTTGTGTCAGATCTTGGCTTCAGGTCTCTTGGAACCCCTCCTCTTTCTCCGATATTCGAACCCTAGCCAAAGCTTTGGTTGGGGTCACCAAGAGGGTGTTTTGGGTTGGCCTGGGTGCCTTATGTTGGGCTCTGTGGACCATTAGGAACAAATTTACTATTGAGCATATCTTCCCATCTAAGCCTGCTGACGTTCTTTTCAAATCATGTATATTATTGCAGCAGTGGAGATCATTGACTAAGGAGGTTGATCGGGATGCCCTGGACCTGCTCATCGACAAAATCCGGGCTTCGGCATCTCACATCTCTGGACGGGATCCTGTCGTCTAATCCTTGTGGTGCTGTTTGCGGAGTTTAGGTCTCACTCCTTTCCGGCCTGCGCGCCGTGTATGTCAGTTGCCTGTATCCATCCTTCCTTGGCTACTCTTATATACTTTTCGTTCCGTGCGCTGTGTGCGTTCTCCTCGTTAACTGGTCTTTTTCCTGTTTGGTCTCGTGACGCTGCCATGTGGCTTTATTTATAAAGTCGGGCTCTGGCCTTTTCTCTTAAAAAAATCCCACAACAACTAACATGAAGGGCCCGCCTGATCAAAGCTTAGATCAACAAGCGGGAGTGCAGGCCGGCCCATTAGCATAGTAGCGGCTCTTGGTGTCTACTGTAGCAATTGATTTTTTTATCTTTCCAAAGAACACGAAAAAATAAAAATAGACGGCGTGGACTATTTTGAAAATGCTAATACTTTTTTAAACATTAAATATTTTGAAATTATGAATAATTTTTGAAAATGCAATTTTATTTTGAAAAAAGTACCAACGAATTTTGAAAATTCTGAACATCTTTTAAATTGTATTTATTTCTGAAGACGCAAACATTTTTTAAATGAATCAAACTCCAAATAGTGTTGAAAACATGAGCAATTTTTTGAAAATTATCGGGGTTTTCAAATTCCAAACCATTTTCTGAATATATTAGGTATTTTTGAAATTTATGATACTTTTTATAAAAAAGAAACATGATGAACAAAAAACCGAAAGAAAACTTGAAATACCAGTTCAAAAAAGAAAGAAAGAATAAAACTGGTTCAGGAACCTTCTATAAGGTTCCCAACACCGGTCAGGAACCTTTTAGAAATTCCCAAAACCAGTGGCTCGCTCACTCAATAGGCGGGCCCATCTATCTATCGGGGTGTGCATTTACCGCACGACAAATATGAAATGTGGTGCAGGCCGGTGATCTTCGACTAAAGCCCATGAACATCCAAGGCCAATTCAGTCGGTGGCCCACTGGGGAACAACTATTTTCTCTCGGTGCCTTCGACTTCATTCAGGGAAATGAAGAACCACCGCTTTTCCTCTCGCGGGCGTGTGTGTCATCTCCCTCTCTATCTTGAAACCCAAGAATTCACCCTTCCTCCGTGCGGATTCGTGTTATTGAAACTGTGTGTCGTCAATTGTATTGCTGGATAATGTGACACCGCACTGCGCTAGTTGTTCTCATCTCGATGATGAATGACTGTGAAGAGCTAGGAATGAACTAATTATTTTGATTTCTAATCCATCTGAAGAATTCATTATGAAAGATGATGAAAAAAACATCCAAGATGCAGTAACGTGGTAAAAAAAGAGATGTAACTCTAATTGATATACGAGCGATGACAAATACAGTAACACATAACACAAATAGAGAAGGGTCAAATTGCGGTCTGGATTTTATTTTCTCCGAAAAGGAGGGTTACCACCTGCCTCTACATTGAGCGATGCACACAATTATTTATTAAAACGAACCAAGTATCAAAGTCTCAGAGCAGCTCCGTAAAAAGAAAAGGATAGAAAATAAATGGCCTTAACCATCACAAATAGGACAAAATGTCTACAAGTATCCTATTACTAGACCGCCAAACTAAACCGGTTGTAGTGCGTATCTCGTGCTACTGTCCCTCATTGATTGCACCCAAAAGCCATAAGCTCTCCGCTTATGCATCGTATAATGATGACCGAGTATGGATCCATCTAGACGGTTTGCATATTGCGTGCAATTTTTTTGATTTTTTTATTTTGTTAAACACACAATCATTTTGACTATTCTATATAGCTCAAAGTAATGCACAAACTCCCACACCGATTTGTGCCGTTGTATTGTGCTCTACCGACTTCTACCTCATACGTAGGTACAATCCACGATGCCCTCGGTCATGAATCACCTACCAAATACTCCCTCCGCTCATTTTTACTATGTTTTGTTAGAAGTCAAAGTTTGTAAAGTCTAACCATATTTGTTTGAAAAAACATCAACATCAACGATACTAAAGTTATACAATATGAAATTTAACTTCATGGCGCATCTAATGATGTTGGTTTCGTATACTGGATGTTGATATTTATTTCTATAAAGCTGGTTAAATTTTTACTAAATTTGACTTTAGACAAATCTTATATGCGGAATAAAAAGAACCGAAAGGAGTACCAAACAAATTTGATAGAAACGAAAGTGGAGGTATGTTAAACGACACATGTACACCACAGAAGTTTGGCCAGTGGGCATGGGAATGCACTAAACAACGATGCTCTTATTGAATCGCATAAGGAAACTCAACTGAAGAATCTTGAAACCCCAACAACTTCACAACATCCATCACAGTACAGATACAGAAACATGCATCATCCAAGTGCCACAGCCTCGCGGGCTTTCGATCGGAACCAAACAACATGACGTTCCTCACATCATCCAGACAATCCTGAGAGTGACCACCACGTACGCACTTCTTATGTTGCCGAAGACATTATGGAAACCAAAGACCGAATGATCTTCCCATGGCTGGCTTAGTAGTCGTTGCCGGCGACGGCGGTGTGGTCGTCGCACATGTACAGGTACCGGTAGACGACGCCGGCGAGGCCACCGCCGATGAGCGGGCCGGCCCAGTAGATCCAGATGTTGGTGAAGTCGCCGCTGGCAACGGCGGGGCCGAAGGAGCGTGCAGGGTTCATGGACCCGCCGGAGAAGGGGCCGGCGACGAGGATGTTGGCGCCGACGATGAAGCCGATGGCGATTGGAGCGATGGTGCCGAGGGACCCCTTCTTGGGGTCGGCGGCGGTGGCGTACACGGTGTAGACGAGCCCGAAGGTGACGATGATCTCCATCACGACGCCCTCGAAGGCGCCCACGCCGGAAAGCCCGTGTGTAGGGGTCGCCTGAGAAAGAAAACAGTCCGTATCAGCGTCGTTCGTTTTCGTGCTCCACCGGCCGGAAAGCGCACACATGTACATGGGCTGGGGATACGTACCACGCCGGTGCAGAACTGGACGAGGAAGGCGCCGACGATGGCGCCGAGGAGCTGGGCAACCCAGTAGAAGATGCCGGTGAGGATGGTGATCTGGCCGCCGAGGGCGAGGCCGAAGGTGACGGCAGGGTTCACATGGCCGCCGGAGATGTTGGCGCCGACGGCGACCGCGACGAACAGCCCGAACCCGTGGCAGATCGCCACGGCGATCAGCCCGGATGGGTCAAGCGGCGCGCCGCCGCTCACCTTGGCTGCAATTTTTTAACTTTTCGTTAGCACGCACTCGTCGTCTTCCACTTTAGCCATACGAGCAGAGCATGCATGTGCCGTAATTGTAACAGAACTCACAGTAGGCGATGGCAGAGCCGACGCCGGCGAAGACGAAGATGAGGGTGGAGATGAACTCGGCGATGTAGGCCTTGAAAGAGGCCAAGCTGAAGGAGTCATCGAACCGACCGAAGGCGATGGAGGCAGGCATGGTGGCTTAGAATGGCCCAAAAACCGAGCTGGGGAGGATGAGACGGGATGTTGTCGCTAAGAATACGGATCAGAGACTCGGCCAGTGTGCTCTTATAATGGGCTGAGCGGCTCTTCAGTTTGAAATAAGAAAAAATGTAGGCCTATTTTTGGTGTTAGGTTCGTGTATCTCTATTCCTAATGTAATAGTTGGTAGTTTTCGTTCTAGGGTCTTTTGTCCCACCTCTCACTTTTGCTGGTTTTCGTAAGTTGTTTTTCATAAAAAAAATCGTTTCCTCTCTCACTTCATCGGTTTATTTTCGCGTCATCATCCCATACAATAAAATAAATCTGAACATATCAGAATTTTCTATGCTGGCGTAAATTATTTACTAATGTAAAATCAATCACGATCAATCTCCAATGATCAAATCTAAATTAATTAACATTACCTTAAATTGCTCAATAATAATCTCTACTTCTAATTGAACAGTTGGTAGTCTCTGTTCTGGGTTTTTTCGTCCCACCTTCCACTTTTGCTGGGTTTTTTCGTAGATTTTTTTCGTCCCCACCTCCACTTCACCGGTTTATTTTCGCGTCACCGTCTCACACAATGAAAGAAATCTGAATATATCAGAATTTTCCATACTGGCGCAAATTATTTAGTAATGTAGAATCAATCACGATCAATCTCTAAAGATCAAATCTAAATTAATTAACATTACCTTAAATCGCTCAATCATCTGTACTCCTAATGGAGCAGTTGGTAGTCTCCGTTCTGGATTTTTTTCGTCCCACCTCACTTTTGCTGATTTTTTATAGGTTTTTTTCGTAGATTTTTTTTCGTCCCCTCCCCCACTTCATCGGTTTATTTTCGCGTCACCCTCTCACACAATGAAAGAAATTTGAACATATCAGAATTTTTCATGCTGGCGCAGATTATTTAGTAATGTAGAATCAATCACGATCAATCTCTAAAGATCAAATCTAAATTAATCAACATTACCTTAAATCGCTCAATCACATTAATTAAAAAACAAATAATTAATTTTAAGAAAAATCGCTCAATCACATTAATTAGGAAACAAATAACCGATTTTAAGAAAATTAATGTGTAAATCATAACAAAGAAATCTCATCAGGCGAACGAGGCCCCCTAGAACGCCCGTGCATAGCAGCCATGTTCCCTTTCCCCTACCCAAAGTCGCCCTCTTTGTAACGCCCCGAGACCGATGTGCCAGGTGTCCTCCAGTTATTCACTGTTGTTGTCTTGTCATTGCTTGCGCGTCATGCATTGCATATCATGTCATCATGTGCATTTCATTTACATACATGTTCGTCTCATGCATCCGAGCATTTTTCCCGTTGTCCGTTTTGCATTCCGGCGCTCCGTTCTCCTCTGGTGGTCATTTCTACATTTCTTTCATGTGTGGGGATTAAACATTTCCGGATTGGACTGAGACTTGTCATGCGGCCTTGGTTTACTACCGGTAGACCGCCTGTCAAGTTTCCTACCATTTGAACTTCGTTTGATGCTCCAACGGTTAACCGAGGGACCGAAAATGCCTCGTGTGTGTTGCAGCCCAACACCCTTCCAAAGTGGCCCAAAACCCACCTAAACCTCCTCCATCATCTCGGTCGTTCGATCACGATCGCGTGGCCGAAAACCGCACCTCATTTGGACTCTCCTAGCTCCCTCTACCTATAAATATGTGTCTCCCCTGAAATTTTCGGATCTTTCCTACCCCAAACCCTAGATCCAACTCCCTCCGCGCCGCCGGACACATCCTCGCCGGACGGACATGTCCGCTTGTCCCCGCGCCGCCACTTCCAGCCTCTCCTGCCACGCCATGTGGCCCGCCGGCCACCTCCCGCGCTGCGGCCCGCCCGGG
>NC_041392.1:507440041-507447164 GCF_002162155.2 Triticum dicoccoides
GAGGAGGGCCCCCGCGGCCCAATCACGCCGCGCCGCCGCCTAGCGTCCCCGCCGCCCGTGGGTTCGACGCGCCACCGCCCGCCTCCTCGCTGGCGTTCGCCGTCCGTGCCCACCTCCGGCGGTCGGAATCCCGCCGCTCCGGCGCCTGAGCTTCCCCGGCCACCCAGCTCGCCGTTCGCGGCCGCTCGGTCCACGCGCCGCCTCCCGCGCCGAGGTCGCCGCCCCGTGCCTCGCCGGAGCGCCCCTGCCTCGCCGCTTTGGCTCCGGCCACCGCCACCGACCTCGCCATCACCATAACCGGCGAGCTCCCGCGCCGCCTCCTCCATCGCCGGTCGCCGTCCCGTCGCCGGATCCGGCCGGTTGGACGAGATCCACGGGTCCACCGATCCAAACGCGCATCTCCCGATCCGGATCTCGCCGTCCCGCTTCTCCTCGTCCCGT
The DNA here is from genome assembly GCF_002162155.2 of Triticum dicoccoides. Lineage (NCBI taxonomy): Eukaryota > Viridiplantae > Streptophyta > Magnoliopsida > Poales > Poaceae > Triticum > Triticum dicoccoides. Next base: position 507,440,483 of record NC_041392.1, read on the forward strand.
TGACTTTTTGCGGAGGGTATATTTTCACTAAGTCCCCGAAATTCCCAGATTCATATGCCCATGTTCATCGTGCCATAACTTTGCGTCCGTAGCTCCGATTCATGCATATAGCATATCAAAATGTTCGTCTCAGAGAGTACATCATTTCATCTCAATGCATCATTTTCTTTTGAGTTCATCTTGATGCCCGAAATGCTGTCAGAAGAGTGCTATCTGATCTGAAATTCCAGACAAGTGTTAATTTCACTAAGTCTGAAATCTGTTTACCATATGCATTTTTGCCATGCTTGTTTGAACCTGTTAATGTATGTTAATGTATGAATTGGCCGTAGCTCAGTGCTAGACTTTTGTTAAGCATCATGAATGGATCCCTGCCATGTATTTTGTTGCCATGTTTGAGTGCTGTAGCATGTTCATCTTGTTGCATTTAGATGGCTACTTGCTGTATATCGCAGACCGGTGCCATATTTGAATTGCTCACCATTTACAAACCGTAACTCCGTTTCCGGTGATCTTTATATCGTTTTCAAGCGATTTCATCTCATCTTTCCAGTGGCACACTTGGTTTTCCAAGTTGAGGCCAGGTTCATTCATTCCCTTGCAAATCATGCATATGCATCGCATACCGCATCCCGCATATCATCCCATGTTCATGTGTTGGTTGTTTACTTTGTTGTGTGCTTCTTTCCGTTGTTTGCTTCTTCGGGTTGGTTCTGGTAACGTCGCGTTTCTGAGGATCCGTTCGACTTCGTCCGTTTGTCTTCTTCATGGACTCGTTCTTCTTCCTTGCGGGATTTCAGGCAAGATGATCATACCCTTGAAATCACTTCTATCTTTGCTTGCTTAGATGCTCGCTCTTTTGCTATGCCTATGCTGCGATACCTACCACTTGCTTATCATGCCTCCCATATTGTTGAACCAAGCCCCTAACCCACCTTGTCCTAGCAAACCGTTGTTTGGCTATGTTACCGCTTTGCTCAGCCCCTCTTATAGCGTTGTTAGTTGCAGGTGAAGATTGAAGTTTGTTCCTTGTTGGAACATGGAGATGTTGTTCCTTGTTGGAACATGGATTTTGTTGGGATATCACAATATATCTTATTTAATTAATGCATCTATATACTTGGTAAAGGGTGGAAGGCTCAGCCTTATGCCTGGTGTTTTGTTCCACTCTTGCCACCCTAGTTTCCGTCATATCGGTGTTATGTTCCCAGATTTTGCGTTCCTTACGCGGTTGGGTTATAATGGGAACCCCTTGACAGTTCGCTTTGAATAAAACTCCTCCAGCAAGGCCCAACCTTGGTTTTACCATTTGCCACCTAGCCTCTTTTTCCCTTGGGTTAGGCCAGCCCAAGGGTCATCTTTATTTTAAACCCACCCGGGCCAGTGCTTGTCTAAGCGTTGGTCCAAACTAGAGCCCCTTGCAGCGCCACCTCGGGGAAACTCGAGGGCTGGTTTTAGTTGTACGGATTGCTTATCCGGTGTTGCCCTGAGAACGAGATATGTGCAGCTCCTATCGGGATGTCGGCGCATCGGGTGGTCTTGCTGGACTTGTTTTACCACTGTCGAGGATGTCTTGTAGAACCGAGATACCGAGTTTGATCGGAATGTCTCGGGAGGAGGTCTATTCCTTCGTTGATCGTGAGAGCTTGTCATGGGCTAAGTTGGGACACCCCTGCAGGGATTTGAACTTTCGAAAGCCGTGCCCGCGGTTATGGGCAGATGGAAATTTGTTAACATCCGGTTGTAGAAAACATGAAGTTGACCTTAATTAAAATGCATCAACCGTGCGTGTAACCGTGATGGTCTCTTTTCGGCGGAGTCCGGGAAGTGAACATGGTGTTGGAGTTATGCTTGACGTAGGTTGTTCTAGGATCACTTCTTGATCATACTTTTATTGACCGTGCTTTGCCTTCTCTTCTCGCTCTCATTTGCGTATGTTAGCCACCATATATGCTAGTCGCTTGCTGCAGCTCCACCTCATACCTTTACCTTACCCATAAGCTTAAATAGTCTTGATCGCGAGGGTGCGAGATTGCTGAGTCCCCGTGGCTCACAGATACTTCCAAAACCAGCTTGCAGGTGCCGTTGAACCGTGCAGATGACGCAACCAAGCTCACGGAGGAGCTCGATGAAGATCTTGTCCTTTGTGTTGTTTCGTTCTAGTTGATCAGTAGTGGAGCCCAGTTGGGGTCGATCGGGGACCTTTGTCGCATTGGGGGTTCTTCTTTTTTTTTGGTTCCATAGTCGGACCTTGATTGTATTTGGTTGATGTAATGCTTTATTCATGTATTTATGTGAAGTGGCGATTGTAAGCCAACTATGTATCTCTTTCCCTTATATTTTACATGGGTTGTGTAAAGATTACCTCACTTGCGACATTGCTTGCAATGCGGTTATGCCTCTAAGTCGTGCTTCGACACGTGGGAGATATAGCCGCATCGAGGGCGTTTCAAGTTGGTATCAGAGCCTTCCCCGACCTTAGGAGCCCCATTGCTTGATCGTTTTTAGCAGCCGTTGTTGAGTCTAGAAAAAATGTTTTGAGTCATTTAGGAATTATATATCGGAGAGTTTAGGAATTCTTTTTACTTCCTAGTCTCCTCATCACTCTGGTAAGGCATCCTGACGTAGAGTTTTGACTCCTCTCTTCTCAAATTTCACTAAAAAAATTTAGGATCACGCGGGTATCTTGGAATTGTTCCGATGGTTTTGTGACGAGAACATTGTCTTGGTGCCTCCTGTCAGGGGTTTTGTGGAAGTGTCCCGGGGAGTTGAGCTCCGAGGTGTTGTCGTCATAATTTTATCGTTGCAGTTCTGGAATACCTGAGTTTAGTACGCCGACATCGAAAATCTCTTTTATGCAGTTCGTTGGTGAGATAACCTCGACGCCACCCAGTACTGGGGCGGGAGTTCGGGAGTATTGCCATAACTTGTATAACGGATGCTTTTTGAAGGTTGAGGTAGATGGTTTCCGAAGTTTTTCTCGGTTATGTGTTGAAGGATGGATACAGCTGGATGTAGGATTTGCTAGATTTGCGTGAGATATTATGCTTCCCCTGTATCCCCAACACCTGATTGCATAACCGGAAAGGTTCGGGAGTTTCATAGGTGGGAATTCAAGTAGCTCGTAGGATATCTTTCCGACAGATGTATGATTTGAAATTGGGGTTCGACGTCTAGTGGTTCGCCTATTCACGGTCGGTTTTACAGTGGTCTCGTTGTGTCTTAAAGAGTCCTTGGCTATGCCGACTCGGGGACGCTTCGTATGTCATGTGCGCTGCCTTGTACATGATGGTGATGTACGGTCGAGCCCGTGTAGGCCCCACCACGAAAACTTCGGACGAAATCTCTATCATATGTTTGTTCCGGCTTATTCTGCAAGCCAATCCTTTGTTTTTGGTTTTGAGTTGTGGTATTCGAGTTGCTTCGAAGTCAAATGTTGATTCCATACCTTTTCCAAGTGGTGTTCTCATATTCCTATGTGAATACTAATCCTTCTCGATCATCGAGTTTGTCATTTCAATTTCTTTTCACGGCGTGTTTCTCTTCAAGTGGATCCGATCATTTCAACAACCGCAAGATCAAGCATCAGTTCTTCTCAACGTTGTTTGTTTCATCCATCTCCAAATTGTCTTTGTTTTTCCCACCCTCCCTCCCTTTGTTTTTCTCCAAGGATTCAGATCTCTTAATCGAGTATCCATATTATTGATGTGAAGTCTCTCCATTCTTTTCTATCAATATTCTTATCCGGTGATTCTCATGAAGATTCTAACGGAGCTTCAAGTTCGTCTATCATCACTCGTTTTCTTCTCCGGTGGAACCAATTCAAGCTTTCGGTGTTGGTCATATCTTTTTCCTCGTTTCAAATACCCTCTCATGCCGGTGCACCTCATAATAATTCACTTCTCACTATTCTTTTGTTCCGGCGTGCTCAAGCTTTCTCAAAAGGCTCGTCTTGTCATTCAAGATCCGTTCAACCTAGTTCGAGGTTGTTATCTTATTCAAGCCATTTAATTCAACCGGTGCAATCTCTCTTTTCAAGCAATCATTCAACGATGTTTCTTTTGAGTGGGCCCTAACCCACATGTCTTTGTCCAGGATCTTACCTGACTCTTCTTATTCTCCCGGAGCTTTTCAAATTCGTCTCAAAGTTTGACGTAAGAATGAATTATCATGAGTCATATGTATTTCTCCAAGATCTATCAAATTCTTTTAACCGTTGGTTCAACCTTTCTATTCGTCATCCCGGAGTATCTCAACATTTCTTGGTGGTGTTTCTCATCATCATCCTCTGCATTTGAAGACCAAAACAAGAGTTTCTCTTAAATCTTGCTACATTCTCTTCAAGATTCGTGATTCTAGCTTGTTGCCATCCTCTCATAATTGTTTTCAATTGTGAGATATTCTTTTCATCCATCCGGAGCAATTCAGGAGTCTTTTCAGCTTGTGCCTCTGAAGGCCATCATTTCGGAAGGTTTATTCATTCTCAGCATTCAGTTATCATTCTCCAATCTTGCCGGTACATCGTTCAAGTGATCTCTAATCAGTTCGTGATCTCTTCGTTCTCATGTATCTAAATCCTAGCAAGTATTTTCGTTCATTTGCTAATTCCTCCTGGTGTTTCTTTATCTTCTCTTCGTTCATTTTTTTAATTCTTACGGTGGTTCATTCAAGATTTCTCTTCCTTATCAATTCATTCGTTGTTTCAATTCTACCGGTGGTTCGTTGAAGACCTTCCTCAAGTTTGCGATATATCTATATTAATCCTTTTTACGAGAATGAGTAGTATGCCAAATACGTTGATCGTCATCAATTTAATTGGTGAATGATAATCATAATGTAATTCTTATTCTTGTTTCATCGAGTGAACTCAATTTCCTATTCCGGAGGCTCATCAAATTCTCGTCTTCATTTGTTTCATCTTTCTTTTCCGGAGTTCTAGTTTTCCGCTTTATCTCATCACGAAGTCCATCTAAATCATTAAAAGGTTTCACCTTGTGTTTCGAACTTCTCTTCATTTTTGTTATTCTTTTGTTTTACCGGAGTTCTTCATGAAGTTTCTACATGATGGTTCATCAAGGATTTAATTTCCTTTCGAAGTATTCATCAAGATTCTTTTCAGAGGAGCGCAAGTATTCTTTATCTTGCATTTCAAAGTGCAATTCTTTCAACCTTATCATTTGAGGTGGTGCTATGTCATTCTTCATAATTTGAGTTCATGCTTTCATGATTCACATGTTGTTAAGAGTGAGATATGTTAAATTCATCAACCTCTTCGTTGGAGTTTTCTTGGGTTATATTTCACCTAAAGCTTCCCCTAAGGATTGTTGCTATTATGGTGCTTATAAATGACCCAAGTTCTTCATTCATCTTTTCCAGTGCGATATCAATCCAATTTAGGGTTTAGGGTTTAGGGTTAGGGTTCAATTTGTTCATATCAATCCAATTTTTTTCCCGTGAGTGGCAGGTTGTCACCTCATAATTTGAGATGGATTTCATAAGACCATATCAAGCTTATTCTTTTCGTTGTTGGTTTTCCAACAACTCCGTTCTAGCATTTGTCGCAAGCGTGCTCCCTGGAGATCTTGTTTCCCTTCGTTCATCCCATTCCATTATTACTTTTGTTCCGGAGGCAATGTATTGTGATTTCATCAAGTATCTTCTCATCTTATCAAGTTCTTATCTAATTCCTTTTCTTTTCAATCGGAGTGCTTTCAACCTTGTTCTTCCTTGTTCCTCTTTTCTAATGGAGTGTTTTCAGCTTTGATCATCTCTGTTGTTTCCTTTACTCAAAATGGCTTAACCTCGCAAGGTTCTTTTGTTTCACTCGTTTGTCAAAGAAGCAACCTAGTTTTACCTCTTCTCTTTCTCTTCAGTTTTCCCTCCGGTGCCATTCTAGATCTCGGGGCGAGATCCTCTCGTAGTGGTGGAGTGTTGTAACGCCCCGAGACCGATGTGCCAGGTGTCCTCCAGTTATTCGCTGTTGTTGTCTTGTCATTGCTTGCGTGTCATGCATTGCATATCATGTCATCATGTGCATTTCATTTGCATACATGTTCGTCTCATGCATCCGAGCATTTTTCCCGTTGTCCGTTTTGCATTCCGGTGCTCCGTTCTCCTCCAGTGGTCATTTCTACCTTTCTTTCATGTGTGGGGATTAAACATTTCCGGATTGGACCGAGACATGTCATGCGGCCTTGGTTTACTACCGGTAGACCGCCTGTCAAGTTTCGTACCATTTGGACTTCGTTTGATGCTCCAACGGTTAACCGAGGGACCGAAAGGCCTCGTGTGTGTTGCAGCCCAACACCCTTCCAAAGTGGCCCAAAACCCACATAAACCTCCTCCATAATCTCGGTCGTTCGATCACGATCGCGTGGCCGAAAACCGCACCTCATTTGGACTCTCCTAGCTCCCTCTACCTATAAATATGTGTCTCCCCCGAAATTTTCGGATCTTTCCTACCCCAAACCCTAGATTCAACTCCCTCCGCGCCGCCGGACACATCCTCGCCGGACGGACATGTCCGCTCGTCCACGCGCCGCCGCTTCCAGCCTCTCCTGGCGTGCCACGTGGCCCGCCGGCCACCTCCCGCGCCGCGGCCCGCCCGGGCCTGAGGAGGGCCCCCGCGGCCCAATCGCGCCGCGCCGCCGCCTAGCGTCCCCGTCGCCCGTGGGTTCGGCGC
>NC_041392.1:507447902-507472475 GCF_002162155.2 Triticum dicoccoides
GTCCGCGCCCACCTCCGACGGTCGGAATCCCGCCGCTCCGCCGCCTGAGCTTCCCCGGCCACCCAGCTCGCCGTTCGCCGCCGCTCGGTCCACGTGCCGCCTCCGGCGCCGAGGTCGCCGCCCCGTGCCTCGCCGGAGCGCCCCTACCTCGCCGCTTTGGCTCCGGCCACCGCCACCGACCTCGCCATCGCCATAGCCGGCGAGCTCCCGCGCCGCCTCCTCCATCGCCGGTCGTCGTCCCGTCGCCGGATCCGACCGGTTGGACGAGATCCACGGGTCCACCGATCCAAACGCGCATCTCCCGATCCGGATCTCGCCGTCCTGCTTCTCCTCGTCCCGTTGACTTTTTGCGGAGGGTATAATTTCACTAAGTCCCCGAAATTCCCAGATTCATATGCCCATGTTCATCGTGCCGTAACTTTGCATCCGTAGCTCCGATTCATGCATATAGCATATCAAAATGTTTGTCTCAGAGAGTACATCATTTCATCTCAATGCATCATTTTCTTTTGAGTTCATATTGATGCCCGAAATGCTGTTAGAAGAGTGCTATCTGATCTGAAATTCCAGACAAGTGTTAATTTCACTAAGTCTGAAATCTGTTTACCATATGCATTTTTGCCATGCTTGTTTGAACCTGTTAATGTATGAATTGGCCGTAGCTCAGTACTAGAGTTTTGTTAAGCATCATGAATGGATCCCTGCCATGTATTTTGTTGCCATGTTTGAGTGCTGTAGCATGTTCATCTTGTTGCATTTAGATGGCTACTTGCTGTATATCGCAGACCGGTGCCATATTTGAATTGCTCGCCATTTCCAAACCGTAACTCCGTTTCCGGTGATCTTTATATCGTTTTCAAGCGATTTCATCTCATATTTCCAGTGGCACACTTGGTTTTCCAAGTTGAGGCCAGGTTCATTCATTCCCTTGCAAATCATGCATATGCATCGCATACCGCATCCCGCATATCATCCCATGTTCATGTGTTGGTTGTTTACTTTGTTGTGTGCTTCTTTCCGGTGTTTGCTTCTTCGGGTTGGTTCTGGTAATGTCGCGTTTGTGAGGATCCATTCGACTTCGTCCATTTGTCTTCTTCATGGACTCGTTCTTCTTCCTTGCGGGATTTCAGGCAAGATGATCATACCCTTGAAATCACTTCTATCTTTGCTTGCTTAGATGCTCGCTCTTTTGCTATGCCTATGCTGCGATACCTACCACTTGCTTATCATGCCTCCCATATTGTTGAACCAAGCCCCTAACCCACCTTGTCCTAGCAAACTATTGTTTGGCTATGTTACCGCTTTGCTCAGCCCCTCTTATAGCGTTGTTAGTTGCAGGTGAAGATTGAAGTTTGTTCCTTGTTGGAACATGGATTTTGTTGGGATATCACAATATATCTTATTTAATTAATGCATCTATATACTTGGTAAAGGGTGGAAGGCTCGGCCTTATGCCTGGTGTTTTGTTCCACTCTTGCCGCCCTAGTTTCCGTCATATCGGTGTTATGTTCCCATATTTTGCGTTCCTTACGCGGTTGGGTTATAATGGGAACCCCTTGACAGTTTGCTTTGAATAAAACTCCTCCAGCAAGGCCCAACCTTGGTTTTACCATTTGCCACCTAGCCTCTTTTTCCCTTGGGTTAGGCCAGCCCAAGGGTCATCTTTATTCCAAACCCCCCCGGGCCAGTGCTTGTCTAAGCGTTGGTCCAAACTAGAGCCCCTTGCAGCGCCACCTCGGGGAAACTCGAGGGCTGGTTTTAGTTGTATGGATTGCTTATCCGGTGTTGCCCTCAGAACGAGATATGTGCAGCTCCTATCGGGATGTCGGAGCATCGGGTGGTCTTGCTGGACTTGTTTTACCATTGTCGAGGATGTCTTGTAGAACCGGGATACCGAGTCTGATCGGAATGTCTCGGGAGGAGGTCTATTCCTTCGTTGACCGTGAGAGCTTGTCATGGGCTAAGTTGGGACACCCCTGCAGGGATTTGAACTTTTGAAAGCCATGCCCGTGGTTATGGGCAGATGGAAATTTGTTAACGTCCGGTTGTAGAAAACCTGAAGTTGACCTTAATTAAAATGCATCAACCGTGCGTGTAACCGTGATGGTCTCTTTTCGGTGGAGTCCGGGAAGTGAACACGGTGTTGGAGTTATGCTTGACGTAGGTTGTTCTAGGATCACTTCTTGATCATACTTTTATCGACCGTGCTTTGCCTTCTCTTCTCGCTCTCATTTGCGTATGTTAGCCACCATATATGCTAGTCGCTTGCTGCAGCTCCACCTCATACCTTTACCTTACCCATAGGCTTAAATAGTCTTGATCACGAGGGTGCGAGATTGCTGAGTCCCCGTGGCTCACAGATACTTCCAAAACCAGCTTGCAGGTGCCGTTGAACCGTGCAGATGACGCAACCAAGCTCACGGAGGAGCTCGATGAAGATCGTGTCCTTTGTGTTGTTTCGTTCTAGTTGATCAGTACTGGAGCCCAGTTGGGGTCGATCGGGGACCTTTGTCGCATTTGGGGTTCTTCTTTTTTTTGGTTCCGTAGTCGGACCTTGATTGTATTTGGTTGATGTAATGCTTTATTCATGTATTTGTGTGAAGTGGCGATTGTAAGCCAACTATGTATCTCTTTCCCTTATGTTTTACATGGGTTGTGTAAAGATTACCTCACTTGCGACATTGCTTGCAATGCGGTTATGCCTCTAAGTCGTGCTTCGACACGTGGGAGATATAGCCCCATCGAGGACGTTTCACTCTTCCCCACCAGTGCCGCCTCCACTCACCTTCTTTTCTTAAAGCGGGGAGGCCCCAGATCGAGTCTAGGAAGTCAGCGGGGCGGCGGCCAGATCCATCACGGCCACATCTCGTCGAGATGGGCCACACCGGGAGAGGTAGATCGAGGGGGTGGACACTGTGTGCATCTTCTCTCATGGGACGCCGCTCCGACCCGATCCGGTGAGAAGGCAGACCTCCGTGGGCGGCAACGAGGGCGGCTGGCGACGGGTGATGGCCAGCCCTCTCCCTCCCCTCCGGCCCTCCACACTATGTTTCCTTCAAATGATTCTCCTCTAGATGGCGATGCAGGTGATACGTCCATTTTGCATCATGCTTTTATATCGATATTTATTGCATTACGGGCTGTTATTACACATTATATCACAATACTTATGCCTATTCTCTCTTATTTTATAAGGTTTACATAAAGAGGGAGAATGTTGGCAGCTGGGATTCTGGGCTGGAAAAGGATCAAATATTAGAGACCTATTCTGCATAGCTCCAAAAGTCCTGAAACTCCACGGAAGACGTTTTCCAAATATATAAAAAAATACTGAGAGCAAGAACTTCACCAGGGGGGGCACACCCTGCCCACGAGGGTGGGGGCGTTCCCTACCCCCCTGGGCGCGCCCCCCTACCTCGTGGGCCCCCTGGTGGCCCTTCGGTGGCCATCTTCTGCTATATGAAGTCTTTCAATGGGAAAAAATAACAAGCCATCTTCTCGGACGAAACTCTGCTGCCACGAGGCGGAACCTTGGCGAAACCAATCTAGGGCTCTGGCGGAGCTGTTCTACCGGGGAAACTTCCCTCCCGGAGGGGGAAATCACCGCCATTGTCATCACCAACGCTCATCTCATCGGGAGAGGGCAATCTCCATCAACATCTTCATCAGCACCATCTCCTCTCAAAACCCTAGTTCATCTTTTATATCCAATTCTTGTCTCCAAGTCCGGGATTGGTGCTAGTAGGTTGCTAGTAGTGTTAATTACTCCTTATAGTTGATGCTAGTTGGTTTAATTGGTGGAAGATCATATGTTCAGATCCTATATGCATATTAATACCCCTCTGATTATGAACATGTTTATGCTTTGTGAGTAGTTACTTTTGTTCCTGAGGACATGGGAGAAGTCTTGCTATTAGTAGTCATGTGAATTTGGTATTCGTTCGATATTTTGATGAGATGTATGTTGTCTCTCCTCTAGTGGTGTTATGTGAGCGTCGACTACATGACACTTCACCATTGTTTGGGCCTAGAGGAAGGCATTTGGGAGTAATAAGTAGATGATGGGTTGCTAGAGTGACAAAAGCTTAAACCCTAGTTTATGCGTTGCTTCGTAAGGGGCTGATTTGGATCCATATGTTTCATGCTATGGTTAGGTTTACCTTAATACTTTTGTTGTAGTTGCGGATGCTTGCAATAGAGGTTAATCATAAGTGGGATGCTTGTCCAAAGAAGGGCAGTACCCAAGCACCGGTCCACCCACATACCAAATTATCAAAGTACCGAACGCGAATCATATGAACATGATGAAAACTAGCTTGATGATATTCCCATGTGTCCTTGGGAGCGCTTTTCCCTATATAAGAGTTTGTCCAGGCTTGTCCTTTTCTACAAAAAGGATTGGGCCACCTTGCTGCACTTTATTTACTTTTGTTACTTGTTGCTCGTTACAAATTATCCTATCACAAAACTATCTGTTACCACTTATTTCAGTACTTGCAGAGAATACCTTGCTGGAAACCGCTTATCATTTCCTTCTGCTCCTCGTTGGGTTCGACACTCTTACTTATTGAAAGGACTATGATAGATCCCTTATACTTGTGGGTAATCAAGACTCTTGTCTGGCGCCGTTGTAGGGGAGTGAAGCGCCTTTGTTAGGTGGAATTTGGTAAGGAAAAACTTATATAGTGTGCTGAAATTTACTGTCACTTGTTATTATGGAAAGTAATCCTCTGAGGGGCTTGTTCGGGGTATCTTCACCCCGGCCAGTAGAGCAAAGAGTTGCTCCTCAACCTACTGAACCTACTGAAAATGAAAATGGATGCTTTGAAATTCCTTCGGGTATGATAGAAAAGCTGCTGGCTAATCCCTTTTTAGGAGATGGAACAAAACATCCTGATGAGCATCTAATATATGTGGATGAAGTTTGTGGACTATTTAAGCTTGCGGGTGTACCCGGAGATGTTGTTAAGAAGAAGGTCTTCCCTTTATCTTTGAAGGGAGATGCATCGACATGGTATAGGCTATGTGATGATATGGGGTCTTGGAATTACAAGCGATTGAAATTGGAGTTTCATCAGAAGTTTTATCCTATGCATCTTGTTCATCGTGATTGCAATTACATATATAATTTTTGGCCTCGCGAAGGAGAAAGCATCGCTCAAGCTTGGGGGAGGCTTAAATCAATGTTATATTCATGCCCCAATCATGAGCTCTCGAGAAAAATGATTATTCAAAATTTCTATGCTCGGCTTTCTGATAACAATCACACCATGCTTGATACTTCTTGTGCTGGCTCTTTTATGATGAAGACTATTGTATTCAAATGGGATTCATTGGAAAGAATTAAACGAAACTCTGAAGATTGAGATCTCGACGTAGGTAAGGAGTCAGGTATGACACCTAGTTTTGATTGTGTTAAATCTTTTATGGATACCGATATTTTCCTTAAATTTAGCACTAAATATGGACTTGACTCTGAGATAGTAGCTTCTTTTTGTGAATCTTTTGCTACTTATGTTGATCTCCCCAAGGAGAAGTGGTTTAAATATCATCCTCCCGTAGAAGTAAAAGTAGCTGCACCTATTAAAGTTGAAGAAAAGATTGTCACTTATAATGATCCTATTGTTCCTACTTCTTATGTTGAGAAACCACCTTTCCTTGTTAGAATAAAGGATCATGCTAAAGATTCAACTGTGGTTCGTAAAAGCAATATTAAAACATATACACCTCCTGAGAAAGTTAAAGTTGAACCTAATATTACTACTGTTAAAGATCTCTTATCTGATAATATTGATGGGCATGTTATTTATTTCTGTGATGAAACTGCTAGAATTGCTAAACCCTATGCTAAAGATAAATCTAGACATGTGGTAGGCATGCCTGTTATTTCTGTTAAAATAGGAGATCATTGTTATCATGGCTTATGTGATATGGGTGCTAGTGCTAGTGCAATACCTTATTCCTTATACAAAGAAGTTATGCATGATATTGCACCTGCTGAGATGGAAGATATTGATGTCACAATTAAACTTGCCAATAGAGATACTATTTCACCAATGGGAATTGTTAGAGATGTTGAAGTCTTGTGTGGGAAAACTAAATATCCTGCTGATTTTCTTGTTCTTGGTTCCCCACAAGATAGCTTTTGTCCCATTATATTTGGTAGACCTTTCTTGAACACTATTAATGCTACCATAGATTGCAAAAGAGATGTTACTATCGGTTTAGATGATATGACTCATGAATTTAATTTCTCTAAATTTAGTAGACAACACCGTGAAGAAGAATTACCTAGTAAGGATGAAATTATTGGTCTTGCTTCTCTTGCCGTGCCTCCTAGTGATCCTTTAGAACATTATTTGCTAGACCATGAAAATGATATGTTTATGAATGAATGAAGGGAAATAGATGAAGTATTCTTTAAACAGGAACCTATTCTGAAAAAACAATTTACCTGTTGAAATCTTAGGGGATCCTCCTCCACCCAAGGGTGATCCCGTGTTTGAGCTTAAACCGTTACCTGATACTCTTAAATATGCTTATCTTGATGAGAAAAAGATATATCCTATTATTATTAGTGCTAACCTTTCAGAGCATGAGGAAGAGAGATTATTGAAAACTCTGAAGAAGCACCATGCTGCTATTGGGTATACTCTTGATGATCTTAAGGGCATTAGCCCCACTCTATGTCAACATAAAATTAATTTGGAAGAAGATGCTAAACCAGTTCATGATCATCAACACCGGCTGAATCCTAAAATGAAAGAAGTGGTAAGAAAGGAAATACTAAAGCTCCTTGAGGCAGGTATAATCTATCCCGTTGCTGATAGTCAGTGGGTAAGTTCTGTCCATTGTGTCCCTAAGAAGGGAGGTATTATTGTCGTTCCTAATGATAAAGATGAATTGATTCCTCAAAGAAATATTACATGTTATAGGATGGTAATTGATTTACGCAAATTAAATAAGGCAACTAAAAAGGATCATTACCCCTTACCTTTTATCGATCAAATGCTAGAAAGATTATCCAAACATACACATTTTTGCTTTCTAGATGGTTATTCTGATTTCTCTCAAATACCTGTGTCAGCCAAAGATCAATCAAAGACTACTTTTACATGCCCTTTTGGTACTTTTGCTTATAGATGTATGCCTTTTGGTTTATGTAATGCACCTGCTACCTTTCAAAGATGCATGATGGCTATATTCTTTGACTTTTGTGAAAAGATTTGAGAGGTTTTCATGGACGATTTCTCCGTCTATGGATCTTCTTTTGATGATTGCTTAAGCAACCTTGATCGAGTTTTGCAGGGATGAGAAGAAACTAATCTTGTCTTGAATTGGGAAAAGTGCCACTTTATGGTTAATGAAGGTATTGTCTTGGGGCACAAAGTTTCTGAAAGAGGTATTGAAGTTGATAAAGCCAAGGTTGATGCTATTGAAAAGATGCCATGTCCCAAGGACATCAAAGGTATAAGAAGTTTCCTTGGTCATGCCGGATTTTATAGGAGGTTCATTAAGGACTTCTCAAAAATTTCTCGGCCTCTGACTAATTTATTACAAAAATATATACCATTTGTTTTTTATGATGATTTTGTAGAAGCATTTGAAATACTTAAGAAAGCATTGATCTCTACACCTATTGTTCAGCCACCTGATTGGAATCTACCCTTTGAAATTATGTGTGATGCTATTGATTATGCTGTAGGTGTTTTTCTAGGACAAAGAGTTGATAAGAAATTAAATGTTATTCAATATGCTAGCAAAACCCTAGACAATGCTCAAAGAAATTATGCTACCACTGAAAAAGAATTCTTAGCAGTTGTATTTGTTTGTGATAAGTTCAGACCTTATATTGTTGATTCTAAAGTAACTATTCACACTGATCACGCTGCTATTAAATATCTCATGGAAAAGAAAGATGATAAACCTAGACTTCTTAGATGAGTTCTCTTGCTGCAAGAATGTGATTTACATATTGTTGATAGAAAAGGAGCTGAGAACCCCGTTGCAGACAACTTGTCTAGGTTAGAAAATGTGCTTGATGACCCACTTCCTGTTGATGATAGCTTTTTGGATGAGCAATTAAATGTCATAAATGCTTCTCATACTACTCCATGGTATGCTGCTACGTCTTGAGCTTGCGTTGATTTTCCCCGAAGAGGAAGGGATGATGCAGCAGAGTAGCGTAAGTATTTCCCATAGTTTTTGAGAACCAAGGTATCAATCCAGTAGGAGGCCACGCTCAAGTCCCTCGTACCTGCACAAAGCGATAGCTACTCGCAACCAACGCGATTAGGGGTTGTCAATCCCTTCACGATCACTTACGAGAGTGAGATCTGATAGATATAATATTTTTGGTATTTTTGGTATAAAGATGCAAAGTAAAAAGTAAAAGCAAAGTAAGAAAGCAAAGAAAGATTAAAGTGATGGAGATTGATATGATGAGAATAGACCCGGGGGCCATAGGTTTCACTAGTGGCTTCTCTCAAGAGCATAAGTATTCTACGGTGGGTGAACAAATTACTGTTGAGCAATTGATAGAATTGAGCATAGTTATGAGAATATCTAGGCATGATCATGTATATAGGCATCACGTCCGTGACAAGTAGATCGAAACGATTCTGCATCTACTACTATTACAACACTCATCGACCGCTATCCAACATGCATCTAGAGTATTAAGTTAAAAACAGAGTAACACCTTAAGCAAGATGACATGATGTAGAGAGATAAATTCATGCAATATGAAATAAACCCCATCTTGTTATCCTCGATGGCAACGATGCAATACGTGCCTTGTTGCCCCTTCTGTCACTGGGTAAGGACACCGAAAGATCGAACCCAAAGCTAAGCACTTCTCCCATGGCAAGAACTACCATTCTAGTTGGCCAAACCAAACGGATAATTCGAAGAGACTTGCAAAGATAACCAATCATACATAAAAGAATTCAGAGAAGATTCAAATATTATTCATAGATAGACTTGATCATAAACCCACAATTCATCGGTCTCAACAAACACACCGCAAAAACAAGATTACATCGAATAGATCTCCACAAGAGAGGGGGAGAACTTTGTATTGAGATTCAAAGAGAGAGAAGAAGCCATCTAGCTACTAACTATGGACCCGAAGGTCTAAGGTAAACTACTCACACTTCATTGGAGAGGCTAGGATGATGTAGAAGCCCTCCGTGATGACGGCCCTCTTCTGGTGGAGCTCCGGAACAGGCCCCAAGATGGGATCTCGTGGAAACAAAAAGTTACGGCGGTGGAATTAGGTTTTTGGCTCCTGTTCTGATCGTTTGGGGGTACGTGTGTATATATAGGAGGAAGAAGTATGCCGGAGGAGCAACGAGGGGCCCATGAGGCAGGGGGCGCGCCCTAGGGGGGGCGCCCCCCACCCTCGTGACCGCCTCTTTTGTTCCTTGGAGCAGGGTCCAAGTCTCCTGGATCACGTTCGGTGATAAAATCACGTTCCCGAAGATTTTATTCCGTTTGGACTCCGTTTCTTCGAAACACTGAAATAGGCAAAAAAAACAGCAATTCTGGGCTGGGCCTCCGGTTAATAGGTTAGTCCCAAAAATAATATAAAAGTGGAAAATAAAGCCCAATATAGTCCAAAACAGTAGATAATATAGCATGGAGCAATCAAGAATTATAGATACGTTGGAGACGTATCAGGCATCCCCAAGCTTAATTCATGCTCGTCCTCGAGTAGGTAAATGATAAAAAGAGAATTTTTGATGCGGAGTGCTACTTGGCATAATTTCAATGCAAATCTTCTTAATTGTGGTATGAATATTCAGATTAGAAAGATTCAAGACAAAGGTTTATATTGACATAAAAATAATAATACTTCAAGCATACTAACAAAGCAATTATGTCTTCTCAAAATAACATGGCCAAAGAAAGTTATCCCTACAAAATCATATAGTCTGGCTATGCTCCATCTTCACCACACAAAGTATTTAAATCATGCACAACCCCGATGACAAGCCAAGCAATTGTTTCATACTCTAACTTTTTCAATGTTCACGCAATACATGAGCGTGAGCCATGGATATAGCACTATAGGTGGAATAGAATGGTGGTTGTGGAGAAGACAAAAAGGAGAAGATAGTCTCACATCAACTAGGCGTATCAACGGGCTATGGAGATGACCATCAATAGATATCAATGTGAGTGAGTAGGGATTGCCATGCAACGGATGCACTAGAGCTATAAATGTATGAAAACTCAACAAAAGAAACTAGTGGGTGTGCATCCAACTTGCTTGCTCACGAAGACCTAGGGCAATTTTGAGGAAGCCCGTCATTGGAATATACAAGCCAAGTTCTATAATGTAAAATTCCCACTAGTATATGAAAGTGACAACATATGAGACTCTCTATATGAAGAACATGGTGCTACTTTGAAGCACAATATATGAGACTTGCCATATCATGGTGCTACTTTGAAGCACAAGTGTGGAAAAAAAGGTAGTAGCATTACCCCTTTTTATTTATTTTCTTTTTTGGGCCTTCTTTTTTTTTCTTTGGCCTTTCTTTTTTTTATTGGGACAATGCTCTATTGAATGATGATCATCACACTTCTATTTATTTACAACTCAATGATTACAACTCGATTCTAAAACAAAGTATGACTCTATATGGATGCCTCCGGCGGTGTGCCGGGATATGCAATGAATCAAGAGTGACAAGTATGAAGAAATTATGAACGGTGGCTTTGCCACAAATACTATGTCAACTACATGATCATGCTAAGCAATATGACAATGATGAATGTGTCATGATGAACTAGGTGGTGGAAAGTTGCATGGCAATATATCTCGGAATGGCTATGGAAATGCCATAATAGGTAGGTATGGTGGCTGTTTTGAGGAAGGTATATGGTAGGTGTATGATACCGGCGAAAGGTGCGCGGTATTAGAGAGGCTAGCAAAGGTGGAAGGGTGAGAGTGCGTATAATCCATGGACTCAACATTAGTCATAAAGAACTCATATACTTATTGCAAAAATCTAGAAGTTATCAAAGCAAAGTATTACGCGCATGCTCCTAGGGGGATAGATTGGTAGGAAAAGACCATCGCTCGTCCCCGACCGCCACTCATAAGGAAGACAATCAATAAATAAATCATGCTCCGACTTCGTCACATAACGGTTCACCATACGTGCATGCTACGGGAATCACGAACTTCAACACAAGTATTCTTTAAATTCACAACTACTCAACTAGCATGACTTTAATATTATCACCTCCATATCTCAAAACAATTATCATGCTTCAATCTTTTCTTAATATTCAACACACTCAAACCAAGCATATTATTATTAAGAAAATTACTATGCTATTAAGAGACTCAAAATAATTTAAGTGAAGCATGAGAGATCAATAGTTTCTTTAAAACAAATCCACCACCGTGCTCTAAAAGATCTAAGTGAAGCACATAGAGCAAAATTATAACGCTCAAAAGATATAAGTGAAGCACGTAGAGCAAAACTACTTAGCTAAAAAGATATAAGTGAAGCACATAGAGCAAAACTACTTAGCTCAAAAGATATAAGTGAAGCACATAGAGCAAAACTACTTAGCTCAAAAGATATAAGTGAAGCACATAGAGCAAAACTACATAGCTCAAAAGGTATAAGTGAAGCACATAGAGCATTCTATCAAATTTTAATTCATGTATGGCTCTCTCAAAAGGTGTGTACAGCAAGGATGATTGTGGAATACTAAGACACAAAGACACAAATAATACAAGACGCTCCAAGCAAAACACATATCATGTTGGTGAATAAAAATATAGCTCCAAGTAAATTACCGATGGAAGTGGACGAAAGAGGGGATGCCTTCCGGGGCATCCCCAAGCTTTGACTTTTTGGTGTCCTTGAATTATCTTGGGGGTGACATGGGCATACCCAAGCTTAGGCTCTTGCCACTCCTTGTTCCATGATCCATCAAAAGAAGTCACCCAAAACTTGAAAACTTCACAACACAAAACTCAAAATAGAAAACTCGTGAGCTCCGTTATCGAAAGAAAACAAAAGACCACTCCAAGGTACTGTAATGAACTCATTATTTATTTATATTGGTCTTAAACCTACTGTATTCCAACTTCTCTATGGATTATAAAATATTTTACTAGCCATAGATTCATCAAAATAAGCAAACAACACACGAAAAACAGAATCTGTCAAAAACAGAACAGTCTGTAGTAATCTGTAGCTAGCGCAAGATCTGGAACCCCAAAAATTCTAAAATAAATTGCTGGACGTGAGGAATTTATCTATTAATCATCTGCAAAAAGAATTAACTAAATAGCACTCTTAAAATAAAAATGACAGCATTTCTCGTGAGCACAAAAGTTTCTGTTTTTTACAGCAAGTTCAACAAGACTTTCCCCAAGTCTTCCCAGCGGTTCTACTTGGCACAAACACTAATTAAACACAAAAAACACAACCAAAACGTAGGCTAAATAATTTATTTATTACTAAGCAGGAGCGAAAAGCAAGGAATAAAAATAAAATTGGGTTGCCTCCCAACAAGCGCTATCGTTTAACGCCCCTAGCTAGGCATAAAAGCGAGGATAGATCTAGGTATTGCCATAATAGTAAGATAGATTATTAAAACTCATTTCATATTCTCTACATTCGGCAGCAAGTTTTCTTTGAGGCAAGCAAAAGTAATCAAAAGGACTAAATTTAACGGGACAAAAGTCCCCAAGATCAACCTTGGGAGGTATAGGTTCCTCCTTTGGTCCTTCATAATGCACAACCAATTCATCATTATAAGCATTCTTTTGACAGAACTTTGTAAGCCTATATTCAAGAGAATATCCTAGCTCATTATTTCGAATAGCCAAATCATCATTAAGTTCAGAAATTCTATCAACTAAAACATTGGTAGGAACCCTTCTTCTAAGATTTTCATTGAAAGCAACATAATCTAGAGATTGAAAACGCATTATTTCTTCTTGATCAAAGAGGATAGCCTTTATGGGAGGACGGCAACCGTCCACCCTATAATGCGCAAATATTTCTTTGGCTTCTCTTATTATGAATCTAAACTCATGAGCCAAAAAGATAGTAGCGGCACGCTTAACAGAAGAATGCTCAATATTAGAAAATTCCAGAAAAATCCTTTGTATGGAAGGATGCATGTGCATGAATTGTCTTTCAAGTTCAACTACAAGCATGGCAATAGCGTCCGCAAGACTACTAGTTCTGTGAAGGATAGAACTACCCATAGAAGGTAAAGCACAGACACAAGTAAAGAAATCTTGAATAACTCCTTTTCCAATAATATTACCACTACCAACACGGAATTTTTTTGTATGAAAGATGGTAGGTTCTTTAGCAGGAGCATCAGAATTTTCCATGATATTGTTATTGCCCATATTGGCGATAACTTCCCCAATTTCAGACATAACGACAAGCAAGCAAACTAGCACACAAGCAAACAAGAGCAAACGGGCAAAAGAGGCAAATAGAGAGGGAGGATAGAGAGAGAGGGCGAATAAAACGGCAAGGGTGAATTGGGGGGAGAGGAAAACGAGAGGCAAATGGCAAATAATGTAATGCGAGAGATAGGGATTGTGATGGGTACTTGGTATGTTGACTTTTTGCGTAGACTCCCCGGCAACGGCGCCAGAAATCCTTCTTGCTACGTCTTGAGCTTGCGTTGGTTTTCCCCGAAGATGAAGGGATGATGCAGCAGAGTAGCGTAAGTATTTCCCTCAGTTTTTGAGAACCAAGGTATCAATCCAGTAGGAGGCCACGCTCAAGTCCCTCGTACCTTCACAAAGCGATAGCTACTCGCAACGAACGCGATTAGGGGTTGTCAATCCCTTCACGGTCGCTTACGAGAGTGAGATCTGATAGGTATAATATTTTTGGTATAAAGATGCAAAGTAAAAAGTAAAAGCAAAGTAAAAAAGCAAAGCAAGATTAAAGTGATGGAGATTGATATGATGAGAACAGACCCGGGGGCCATAGGTTTCACTAGTGGCTTCTCTCAAGAGCATAAGTATTCTACGGTGGGTGAACAAATTACTGTTGAGCAATTGACAGAATTGAGCATAGTTATGAGAATATCTAGGCATGATCATGTATATAGGCATCACGTCCGTGACAAGTAGATCGAAACGATTCTGCATCTACTACTATTACTCCACTCATCGACCGCTATCCAGCATGCATCTAGAGTATTAAGTTAAAAATAGAGTAACACCTTAAGCTAGATGACATGATGTAGAGAGATAAATTCATGCAATATGAAATAAACCCCATCTTGTTATCCTCGATGGCAACAATGCAATACGTGCCTTGCTGCCCCTTCTGTCACTGGGTAAGGACACCGCAAGATCGAACCCAAAGCTAAGCACTTCTCCCATGGCAAGAACTACCAATCTAGTTGGCCAAACCAAACGGATAATTTGAAGAGACTTGCGAAGATAACCAATCATACATAAAAGAATTCAGATAAGATTCAAATATTATTCATAGATAGACTTGATCATAAACCCATAATTCATCGATCTCAACAAACACACCGCAAAAAGAAGATTACATCGAATAGATCTCCACAAGAGAGGGGGAGAACTTTGTATTGAGATTCAAAGAGAGAGAAGAAGCCATCTAGCTACTAACTATGGACCCGAAGGTCTGAGGTAAACTACTCACACTTCATCGGAGAGGCTAGGATGATGTAGAAGCCCTCCGTGATGACGGCCCTCTTCCGGCGGAGCTCCGGAACAGGCCCCAAGATGGGATCTCGTGGATACAGAATGTTGCGGCGGTGAATTAGGTTTTTGGCTCCTGTTCTGATCGTTTGGGGGTACGTGTGTATATATAGGAGGAAGAAGTACGCCGGAGGAGCAACGAGGGGCCCACGAGCCAGGGGGCGCGCCCTAGGGGGGCGCCCCCACCCTCTTGACCGCCTCTTTTCTTCCTTGGAGCAGGGTCCAAGTCTCCTGGATCACGTTCGGTGAGAAAATCACGTTCCCGAAGATTTTATTCCGTTTGGACTCCGTTTGATATTCTGTTTCTTCGAAACACTGAAATAGGCAAAAAAAACAGCAATTCTGGGCTGGGCCTCTTGGTAATAGGTTAGTCCCAAAAATAATATAATAGTGGAAAATAAAGCCCAATATAGTCCAAAACAGTAGATAATATAGCATGGAGCAATCAAAAATTATAGATACGTTGGAGACGTATCATATGCTAATTATGCTAATTACATTGTTGCTAAGTTTATACCACCTAGTTTCACATACCAGCAAAAGAAAAAGTTCTTCTATCATTTGAGGCATTACTTTTGGGATGACCCACATCTTTATAAAGAAGGAGTAGATGGTGTTATTAGACGTTGTGTACCTGTGCATGAACAGGAACTGATCCTACCCAAGTGTCACTCCGAAGCTTATGGAGGACACCATGCTGGAGATAGAACTGCACATAAGGTATTGCAATCTGGTTTTTATTGGCCTACTCTCTTCAAGGATGCCCGTAAGTTCGTCTTATCTTGTGATGAATGTCAAAGAATTGGTAATATTAGTAGACATCAAGAAATGCCTATGAATTATTCACTCGTTATTGAACCATTTGATGTTTGGGGCTTTGACTATATGGGACCCTTTCCTTCCTCTAATGGATATACACATATTTTAGTTGATGTTGATTACGTTACTAAGTGGGTAGAAGCTATTCCAACTAGTAGTGCTGATCATAACACTTTTATTAAAATGCTTAAAAAGTTATTTTTCCAAGATTCAGAGTCCCTAGATATTTAATGACTGATGGTGGTTCACATTTTATTCATGGTGCTTTCCATAAAATGCTTTCTAAATATGATGTTAATCATAGAATTGCATCTCCTTATCACCCACAGTCTAGTGGTCAAGTAGAATTGAGTAATAGAGAACTTAAATTAATTTTGCAAAAGACTGTTAATAGATCTAGAAAGAATTGGTCCAAGAAACTTGATGATGCATTATGGGCCTATAGAACTGCATATAAAAATCCTATGGGTATGTCTCCGTATAAAATGGTTTATGGAAAAGCATGTCACTTACCTCTCGAACTAGAACATAAGGCATATTGGGATATTAAAGAACTCAATTATGATTTCACACTTGCCGGTGAGAAGAGGTTATTTGATATTGGCTCACTTGATGAATGGAGAACCCAAGCCTATGAAAATGTCAAGTTGTTTAAAGAAAAAGTTAAAAAATGGCATGACAAAATAATACAAAAGCGTGAGTTTAATGTAGGTGACTATGTATTGCTATACAACTCTCGTTTAAGATTTTTTGCAGGAAAACTTCTCTCTAAATGGGAAGGTCCTTACGTTATCGAGGAGGTCTATCGTTCCGGTGCCATAAAAATCAACAACTTCGAAGGCACAATCCGAAGGTGGTGAACGGTCAAAGAATCAAACATTATATCTCAGGTAATCCCATAAATGTTGAAACCAATGTTATTGAAACCGTAACCCCAGAGGAATACATAAGGGACACTTTCCGAAACGTTTCAGACTCCGAAAAGGAATAGGTATGTGATACGGTAAGTAAACCGACTCCAAAACAGTTTTTAAGGCAATATTTCTCCGTTTTGGAATATTTAGAAAAATAGAAAAGTAAGTAGCAGTCCGGGAAGGACACGAGGGCTCCACGAGGGTGGAGGGCGCGCCCTACCCTACTGGGCGCGCCCCCTACCTCGTGGGCACCTCGTGTGCTCTCTGGACTCCGTTTTCGTACACGAGACATATTTTGGTCGGTAAAAATTCATTATGTAATCTCCTGAAGGTTTTGACTCCCCGTATCATGCAAAAATCTCCTTTCTTTGTTTCGAGCTGTCCTGCTGCAGATTTGAGCAACATGTCGTCCCAGGATTCGGAAGGAGAGAGCTATATAGCTGATTACCTTGCAGATCCTAAAGTCTATGGGGATGTGGAGCATTGTGGTTGGACTACGGAAGAAGAAGAGGACTATGAACCTAAGGGAAAGGAGGAGACGAGCTCAGATGAAGATGAAGTACCACTACCTCAACCTGGGGACATGCATGTGAAGTCCAAAAAGACAAGCCTCCATGATAGAGTGAAGAAACCTAAGATCGAGTTTATCCCTTTTCGCCTCTTGTAGGAAAACAAACAGGAACTATGCAAAAAGATACTGAGCCTGGAGCAGGAGATCGAGGACCTAAGGGACCAAAATTCTGTCCTCAAGCGTAAATTAAGGAAGAAACCTACGCCATCAACAAAATCACCACCGTCTCCACCAACAAAGAAGAATTGAGCATCTTGTATGGGCACCCCCCTTGGCAACTGCCAAGCTTGGGGGAGTGTCCCGGTATCGTATCACCATCACTTTTATCCTTACCGTTTTTCTTAGTTCGATCCTTTTTGGTAATATCTTGATCTAGTAGAATAAAAGTTCTTAGTATGATCTAGTTGTGAGTTTTGCTTTACTATCCTTCTATGTAATCGAGTCCGTGAGCTATATAATAAAGATTAGTGTTGAGTCAAGGGCTTGATTATCTGCCATGATCCTAAGTGAATAAAAGAAAAGAGAAAGAAATAAAAAGAAACAAAGAGATCATATGGATCTTATGGAGAGTAATGAGCTCACATAGAAAAAGTATGATGAATAAAAGTTGTTGAGAGTTGACAAACATAGTTTTGGTCATCATTGCAATTAATAGTAAGTAATAAAGAAAGAGAGGTCTTCACATATAGATATACTATCTTGGAAGTCTTTTATGATTGTGAGCACTCATTAAAATATGACATGCTAAAGAGTTGACGTTGGACAAGGAAGACAACGTAATGGGTTATGTTTTCTTACATCTGAGATAAATTATATTTTCTTGGATCCTCCAACATGTTGAGCTTGCCTGTCCCCCTCATGCTAGCCAAATTCATCGCACTAAGTAGAGATACTACTTGTGCTTCCAAATACCCTTAAACCAGTTTTGCCATGAGAGTCCACCATATCTACCTATGGATTGAGTAAGATCCTCCAACTAAGTTGTCATCGGTGCAAGCACTAAAAATTTCTCTTTAAATATGTATGACTTATTAGTGTGGGAGAAATAAGATTTATATGATCGTGTGATATGGAAGAAATAAAAGCAACAGACTGCATAATAAAGGTCAATATTATAGGTGGCAATATAAAGTGATGTTCTTTCGCATTAAGATTTTGTGCATCCAACTATAAAAGCGCATGACAACCTCTGCTTCCCTCTGCGAAGGGCTTATCTTTTACTTTTATCTCCTACATTGCATAAGAGTCATGGTGATCTTCACCCTTCCTTTTAACACTTTATCCTTTGGCAAGCACATTATGTTGAAAAAGATCCTGGTATATATGGCTAATTGGATGTGAGTTTTTCATGAACTATTATTGTTGACATTACCCTTGAGGTAAAACGTTGGGAGGCAAAACTATAAGCCCCTATCTTCCTCTGTGTCCGATTAAAACTCCATACCCATAAGTATTGCATGAGTGTCAGCAATTGTGAAAGACTACATGATAGTTGAGTATGTGGACTTGCTGAAAAGCTCTTATATGTTAACTCTTTCCTATGTTATGATAAATTGCAATTGCTCCAATGACTGAGATTATAGTTTGTTAGTTTTCAATGAAGTTTACGATTCATACTTGAAATTGTGATTGAATTATTACTCTAGCATAAGAAATCATATGACAAGAATTATATATAAGTTGATGTTCTAAGAATGATCATGATGCCCTCATGTTCGTATTTTATTTTTATCGACACCTCTATCTCTAAACATGTGGACATATTTTTCGATTTCGGCTTTTCGCTTGAGGACAAGCGAGGTCTAAGCTTGGGGGAGTTGATACGTCCATTTTGCATCATGCTTTTATATCGATATTTATTGCATTATGAGCTGTTATTACACATTATGTCACAATACTTATGCCTGTTCTCTCTTATTTTCCAAGGTTTACATAAAGAGGGAGAATGCCGGCAGCTGGGATTCTGGGCTGGAAAAGG
Organism: Triticum dicoccoides; assembly: GCF_002162155.2. Classification (NCBI taxonomy): domain Eukaryota; kingdom Viridiplantae; phylum Streptophyta; class Magnoliopsida; order Poales; family Poaceae; genus Triticum; species Triticum dicoccoides. The sequence goes on from NC_041392.1 coordinate 507,466,925, forward strand.
AGCAAATATTAGAGACCTATTCTGCACAGCTCCAAAAGTCCTGAAACTCCACGGAAGACGTTTTCCAAATATATAAAAAATACTGAGAGCAAGAACTTCACCAGGGGGTCCACACCCTGCCCACGAGGGTGGGGGGCGCGCCCTACCCCCTGGGCACGCCCCCTACCTCGTGGCCCCCCTGGTGGCCCTCCAGTGGCCATCTTCTGCTATATGAAGTCTTTCGATGGGGAAAAAATAACAAGCCATATTCTTGGACGAAACTCCGTCGCCACGAGGCGAAACCTTGGCGGAACCAATCTAGGGCTCTGGCGGAGCTGTTCTGCCGGGGAAACTTCCCTCCCGGAGGGGGAAATCATCGACATCATCATCACCAACGCTCCTCTCATCGGGAGAGGGAAATCTCCATCAACATCTTCATCAACACCATCTCCTCTCAAAACCCTAGTTCATCTCTTGTATCTAATTCTTGTCTCTAAGTCCGGGATTGGTGCTAGTAGGTTGCTAGTAGTGTTAATTACTCCTTGTAGTTGATGCTAGTTGGTTTAATTGGTGGAAGATCATATGTTTAGATCCTACATGCATATTAATACCCCTCTGATTATGAACATGTTTATGCTTTGTGAGTAGTTACTTTTGTTCCTGAGGACATGGGAGAAGTCTTGCTATTAGTAGTCATGTGAATTTGGTATTCGTTCGATATTTTGATGAGATGTATGTTGTCTCTCCTCTAGTGGTGTTATGTGAACGTCGACTACATGACACTTCACCATTGTTTGGGCCTAGAGGAAGGCATTGGGGAGTAATAAGTAGATGATGGGTTGCTAGAGTGACAGAAGCTTAAACCCTAGTTTATGCATTGCTTCGTAAGGGGCTGATTTAGATCCATATGTTTCATGCTATGGTTAGGTTTACCTTAATATTTTTGTTGTAGTTGCGGATGCTTGCAATAGAGGTTAATCATAAGTGGGATGCTTGTCAAAATAAGGGCAGTACCCAAGCACCGGTCCACCCACATACCAAATTATCAAAGTACCGAACGTAAATCATATGAACGTGATAAAAACTAGCTTGACGATATTCCCATGTGTCCTCGGGAGCGCTTTTCCCTATATAAGAGTTTGTCCAGGCTTGTCCTTTGCTACAAAAAGGATTGGGCCACCTTGCTGCACTTTATTTACTTTTGTTACTTGTTGCTCATTACAAATTATCCTATCACAAAACTATCTGTTACCACTTATTTCAGTACTTGCTGAGAATACCTTGCTGGAAACCGCTTATCATTTGCTTCTGCTCCTCGTTGGGTTCGACACTCTTACTTATCGAAAGGACTACGATAGATCCCCTATACTTGTGGGTCATCAGCGGGGTCTCTGTAATAGGTGTGTTATTCATTTGAACGACGGTCGCCTTTGTGCAGCCATCGACCACTGTCGCCATGTTCATTGCTCCCATGTATTGGTACTTCACGTCAATAATACAACCTTGAGTATCAGTTTGATAATTCATCTTGAAGGTGTTACCTTTGGCAGCACATATTAGGTATAATATACTCCACTCTTCATGACTATTGTACTCTTTTCCCATAAAGTCGGATTTGTTCATCCTTTTGGTGCAATTTATTTCCTGTCAGCAATCTGCTACGCAAGCAATCTTATGAGCAAAATTTTACTTAGGCCATCCTTTTCATAGTATTATTCAGGCACCACTTTTTGGTCTCTCGGTATCAGAATTACTGTATTCTACACAAGCTAGATTTGTAGGTGAGACTGACGATCTCTACTTCGAATGGAGCAGTTGATAGTCTCCATTCCGGGGGTTTTTCGTCCTACCCCCCACTTTCGTTGGTTTTTTGTAGGTTTTTTTTGGTCCCTCCCTCACTTCACCGGTTTATTTTTGCGTCACCCTCTCGCACAATGAAAGAAATCTGAATATATCAGAATTTTTCATGCCGGCGCAAATTATTTAGTAATGTAGAATCAATCACGATCAATCTCTAAAGATCAAATCTAAATTAATTAACATTACCTTAAATCGCTCAATCTCTACTCCTAATGGAGCAGTTGGTAGTCTCCGTTCCAGATTTTTTTTTCGTCCCACCTCCCACTTTCGCTGGTTTTTTCGTAGATTTTTTTCGTCCCCTCCCCGACTTCATCGGTTTATTTTCGCGTCACCATCTCACACAATGAAAGGAATCTGAACATATCAGAATTTTCCATGCTGACGCAAATTATTTAGTAATGTAGAATTAATCATGATCAATCTCTAAAGATCAAATCTAAATTAATTAACATTACCTTAAATCGCTCAATCACATTAATTAGAAAACAAATAATTGATTTTAATAAAAATCGCTCAATCACATTAATTAGGAAACAAATAACCGATTTTAAGAAAAATAATGTGTAAATCATAACAAAGAAATTTCATCAGGCGAACAAGGCCCCCTCGAACTCCTGTGCACAGCCGCCCTGTTCCCTCTCCCCCATCCAAAGCCGCCCTCTTCCCCACCGACGCCGCCCTCCACTCACCTTATTTTCTTAAAGCGGGAAGGCCCAGATCGAGTCGAGGAAGTCCGCGGATGGTGGCCAGATCCATCACGGCCACATCTCGTCGGGATGGGCCGTGCCGGGAGAGGTAGATCAAGAGGGCGGACACCCTGTGCATCTTCTCTCTCGGCACGCTGCTCCGACCCGATCTGGTGAGAAGGCAGGCCTCCGTGTGCGGCAACGAGGGCTACTAGCGACGGGCGACGACCGGCCCTCTCCATCCCCTTCGGCCCTCCACTGTATGTTTCCTCCAAATGATTCTCCTCTAGATGGTGATGCGGGGTTTCTGTAACAGGTGTGTTATTTATTTGAACGGTGGTCGCCTTTGTGCAGTCATCGACCACTATCGCCATGTTCATTGCTCCCATGTATTGGTACTTCACGTCAATAATACAACCTTGGATAGCAGTTTGACAATTCATCTTGAAGGCGTTACCTTTGGCAGCACATATTAGGTATAATATACTCCACTCTTCATGACTGTTGTACTCTCTCCCCATAATGTCGGATTTGTTCATCCTTTTAGTGTAATTTATTTCTTGTCAGCAATCTGCTATGCATGCAATCTTATGAGAAAATTTTTATTTAGGCCATCATTTTCATAGTATTATTCAGGCACCACTTTTTAGTCTCTGGGTATCAGAATTACTGTATCCTACACAAGCTAGATTTGTAGGTGAGACTGACAATTAATCATACTGTGTTGTTATGCAACATCAAGACTCTTGACCTTTTCAGTCCAACAGTATCTCCTAGCTATATAGATAGAATAGAACCATCATAATCTGTAAAAGCGGCAGAAGAGCTAACCATATTCAAATTGCAAAGAAAATTTATAAAGTTATTTTTATAGCAAATACTAGCTTTGAGAAAAGAAATGCATATATTTGACTGGGAAAAGAAGACATGCTAGCTCAAATATTTTGTGATGCAATTATGCTATATTTGATAGCAGAGTGGTATTATGTCCCTCAATGATTCTAAATTTCTATTATCTGACAAAATTTGTTTGCCGGTCTTTGTCGTGTTGCTTTTAATGCCAAGGTCTCAGTAGAATTGTTGTTCCACCAAAATTCAGATGTGAAGAGGAGTTCCTGATAATAGATGAACATACCAGCCTACTTGCCTACAACCAAGATAGAATTATCAGCAGGTACGCTAGTCGGAGCTGTTGACTGAAGAAAAACTGCAGATAGCTACCATCAATGTCACTTAAGTAAATAGCCCAGATCTTACACGTAACTGTTGTTTTTGAAGCCTTATCTACAGTTGAGACTATACGGCGAGAAGACACAAGTGCATGATACATTGGATACTACAAAGTAGACATGTTTTTACAAATGACATAGCAGGATATCACCACAGTGGAAGCAAAGCACCCTATATCCATGAAAATAAATACTATAAGACGTCAAGGAAGAAAATGAGACATTAACATTTGATGAAGATTCAACTTCATAGGAAGTAGGAGTGCTTATGAGGGGTGCTGCTATAAGGGGATGGAGGTAATCAGAAGAAATTTGCATGTGGTGAAATAACTACCTCATAGAAGAGTTAATTGGTTTTAATGTAGGAAAAATCTAAAGGCTGGTTAAGCTTGGATGTATTTGATGTATAAATATTAGCATTTCTCTCTGTGTAAAAAAATTCTTGCTAAGGTTATTCAATGGGCTAAGAGAATACTTGATGGACCAAGGCAAGTAGTGTTTATAATGACTTGGTTTATGATAGTGAAAAATGAATTATAAAGAGAGTACATAGATTATTGCCATGAAATATTTTAAACTTGCAGATATTCCGGTGCGTATCATGATATCCACACAAACCTAACTATCCTGCTTACAATGCTTCACACAAATAGATAAAAAATTATACGTTTTCTTATCAGAAAATGAAAAATTATGCCACCACATGTGTGGAGTGTGTTATAGTGCTCCACAAAATATTTCTCATGAGCCCTGAAAACTTTTAAGAACAGAGCGAATCACCCAAAACAATTTCCATGAAATTCCTTTTGTTGTGGTGGCAAATATAATGCTTAGAGCATCTCCAATAGATGATGTATATTTTGGTGATCCAAACCGGTGATGTAAGAATTTACATCACCAAAAAGTGCTTTTTACATCTCCGAAAAAGGCTTTACTCCAACAGATGGTCCAAAACAGAGATGTAAAAGAGCAGCTCCAACAGATGGTCCAAAACGAAGATGTAAAATTCTAAAAACGACCAACTACTACTTCATCTCAACATAGTTCAAACATCAAATTCAAACATATATGACATAAATTTAAACTAGCAGAACTACTCGTTGTCTGAGGGCATCCAGTACGACTCTTCAGAGGAATCCGAGAGCCCCCAGGACTCCTCGTCCTCCTCCGACGATGATGGAGGATGGGGATCACCGTCGATGGGCCGGCCTCGTCCTCCTTCTTCACCTCCTCCTCCTCCTCCTCCTCCTCCTCCTCCTCCTCCTTCTCCTCGGCATCATGCTTGCAGTAGAACTCCTGCTCGGCCTGGGCATACTCGGGATGCTCCTGTGGAAACCAAGCCATCACCGCCTCGTCGCTCTCACCGGGAGTGACGACAACCGCCAGTCTCTTCTTCTTCTTCTTCTTCTTCTTCTTCTTCTTCTTCTTCTTCTTCTTCTTCTTCGGCATCTCCTCCATCCGTATGCCCTACAGCACGAGCCACTCCACCACCGCCCAGTTCTCGATTGCCGGGAAGTTGAGTTCCGTCTTCGGCCGTCTGACACGCCACACCACCATGTTGTAGGCACGCGCAACCTCGTCGGCGGTGGGATACGTGCCGAGCCACCAATGCCGCCCGACGTTGGAGAACTCCACTTCGAAGTTCCCGGAGGGCTTCACCCTCACGTCGAAGAAACCCGACTTGCCCTTCGGCGTCTTCTTTGGTGTCATCGGGTGGCGGCGGCGGCGGTCGGAGCGAGTCGGGGTGGCGGCCAAGCGAGGAGCGGGCAGCGACGTGCGGTGTGGGGTGGAGGCGGA
>NC_041392.1:507472974-507479827 GCF_002162155.2 Triticum dicoccoides
TGGGGCCAGGGCGGGGCTAAGGCCGATGAGTCCGGGATGGGGCGGAGGCGACCGGAGCGGAGGCGGACGGGGCCGGGGTGGCGCGGTGCGGCGACGGCCCGATCCACCCATACGACGGCGAGCGGCGGTCCAGGCGGGTGGAATCGGCGGCGGGGGTAGGGACGGGGCTGGATCTGCGGTGGGGCGGTGTTGGGGAGCTGCGGCGGGACGACGGCGGGCGGGCGGGAGGAAAAAGGGGGGAAATGGACTGAAGGGCGGTTGGGCGTTGGTGCGCGGCCGCGGTTTTTACATTTCCTGCCTCCGGAGATGTAAATTTGCACCGCGAGGTGTTGTATTTTACATCTCGTGGAGCCGGAAATGTAAAAAAAATTGCATATGAACCATCTGTTGGAGAGATATTTTTTGCCTGAGAAGATTCAAAAGTTGGTTATTTTTACATATGAACCATCTATTAGAGATGCTCTTAGTCCTGAAAATATTACACTGAAAAATATTATTTTGTATATAATCGAACACTTAAATAACTGATTGAGCGAATTTGAGAGGATGGAGAAGATGAGGGCACAATAGGAAAATGGATGAAGAAAGAGAAGGAAGAGTGTTGGAGATGAGAGACAGAGTGAGAAAGAGGGTTTTTATATTAAAAAAGGTCGACAATTATGCATAAGCATAATTAATACGAGGGTAAAGTATATATTATACATACCTGATGTTGAACTATTGTTACATACAAAAAGTTTGTAGCAACGTATAGGCATTTTACTAGCAATAATATACTGCATCAAATATGATCTTGATGGTACTTAACTCAGCTCCTATGAGCCGATGCAAATGGACGTGTAATTTGTTCGTTTGGGTTGGCTGTAGGTGCGGGTCCGCCGCGCCCAACCGCCGACCTATTTGGTTTGTTTGAACAGGTTTTTTTAAAACAAATATGTTTTCTATCATCGTATAAAACAATCGCATCTCCGTTGTAGTTTTTGCATCTTTTGCAAAATAAAGCTAGAATTCATGCCGTATACAAAATAACCGTGTCTTGCTCATAGTTCATGCATCTCGGCCAAACATGATCATGCATGTAGCTCGAGCATCTCCTATTGCTTCTTCTGGAACCAAACCCTTCTTCTTGGGGACATCTTACCGAAGTCGCTCGCCATGATCTACACTTCGTTCATGATTAGGGCAAGCTTTATCTCGTTTGCTCATGACCAGGCATTGATCTCATCGATCACGAGCTTCTTCTTTTGTGTGTCCCCTGTCCAAGAATTCAGCCGATTAACCAGTTAATTTGTCGATTAATTCCTACTCCTAGGTTCAATGCGTAGTCAATAAACTAATTAAACATCAGCTGATTAATTGATTGAATGATTGATTAACTTGCCGATTAGCCTATTAATCCCCTACTCGCCAGCCAATGTGCACTACAGGGATGACTGGCATGAAGTCTCCCATTTTTGGCGAGCCATCCCAAGGCGAAGTGGAGAAGCAGGACGCGGCAGGGTCATGTTCGAGAAGGTACCCATACGCCGACGGCGTTGTTGACAAGCATGACGACTCCAGATGCCTTGGTGCGGGCAGGCCGTCAATGAGCCCATGCTGGCCGTGACGGCAGTGGCGAGAAGGGGCAGCTCTTACTACCCTAGCAGGAGGAGGCCCTGTTGAGCGGCCTTGGCGATGAGGGCCTCACTCTCTGCAGCGGTGGCCTGGGCCTGAGTGGCTGCATCGGCAGTGACTTCTTTTTTTCTCCACCTCCTTCTTCCTCTTGGCAACCCTATTCATCGTCTCCTCTGGGGTGCAGACCTTCTTTGGCTCCTACGATCTCATCTACGGCGGCGACCGGGTTGGGGGTCGGCCATAGCTGGAGGGCAGGAGCGCCGGAGGGTTCGTTAGAGAATTGGGGGGAAGGGCATGGTTGTGTCGCAGACGGGTGGGCTAGGGGAGGACAAGGGGAGGGTGTCACGGGCGTCCGCGGCGTGTCTGCGTGGATGCAAAGTCGACCCAAATTTGGGCCCGAAATGGGTCTTTCGGAGAAAAATGGACAAGTGCCCGTTCGCGTCAGCGTGTTTGGCTATGTTTTTTGCCTGCGCGGACCTAAACGGACATGTTGGTGCAATGGCTTGCCCCCTTGTGTTTTGGAGATTGTTGCCAAAATACTCATGGACTGATTTGTTTGCTAATGCACACTGAGAGAAATAGTCCATGGAGATCCGACAAGAATGTTATATTCCATCTTGAAGTACGAAGAACTTCATCGAAGATCATCTGCGTTACAGAGAAGGAAGGGATACATTTCGAGAAGAGATGACACCGAAAAGATCGTGAGAAGAAATTGACCCCTTAAAATTTTTGTCTCCACAAAGCAATTTCTATTTGGTGTGTCGGAAGAAGAATGACTGCAGTTGAGAAGATTGAAGACGAAGCTAAGACGTAGCATTGTATCATTGTTCCTCTTTCTCTTATTTGAGACATAGGACCATCGTATTATTAAGAGGGGTATGTGTTCTCGAAGCTTAGGTCCGCTATGATGCTTAGCCGAAACCTATGAAAGACTGAGAGAAATCTCTTTGTGCTCTGAATGATTACTTGTCAGCCAGAGATAATGTTCTTCTGTGCTGCAAGAGATATCTTTCAGACTAAGTTAGCATTACTTGCTCCGCAAGAAATTTTACCGTTATGCTCAAAATCCAACCATTGAAAACATGTCGGTTGGCCATTGGTTGGGCTTCGTGTCTTAAATGGTAATTTCCCAGCAGGGAAGGCTTTGGCTATAAATAACCACCCAGCTCCAACGTTGATCGTTGGCTGCTCCGCTTGAGATTCTGAGAAGATTGATTGACACCCCTCTTGAGAGATTCGAGTTTACATCCACTGAGGAAAAATCAAGAGCCTAAACTTAGACAATGGTTGAGCATCACAATAAATCTGAGTTAGAGTTCTTGTACCTATTACTCTTAAGAGCTGCACACTTATGACGGATAGGTGTTGGCTTGAGTGTCGAAGAGTAATTGTCTTCACCAAGCAAAGCCTTCAGCAATCAAGAGTAATTGTGGTTCACGAAGAAGTCTATAGAAAGTTTGGAGATCACCGATAAGCATCTACCACAAGTGAATTCAACCGAAGTCTGATCAGTTTCCGGTTGAAGGAGAATATGACGGAGAGAGGTTTGCTCACGCATTCAATCACAAGTCCCTCCAACCAGACGTAACTCTTTTGCAGAAGAGTGAACCAGTTTACCAAATCTCATGTCGTCATCGAGCACCACTGGTTCATTCTATTGTACTGCAATATCCTCACTAGTTTACCTTTCATGCTCAGTGTTCCAAACGCATTTCCTGATCATCTATATGTAGCATATCTGTTCGTAGTTTCGTTCGTTGTCTCTATTGTGTGTGCTATCAATTATTTTGTATTTTCTTTTGTAGTTAGCACTTACTGTTGTATCCCTTTCTGTTAGTTTTTCCATGTTACTTATCTTGCTATCTTTCTATTTTACCATCGTCATTCTGAAAATTTTGTGTTACTATACCAAGAAGGTCATCATATCTTTCACTGAAGATTCGCTTAGTTTCTCTGTGTTATCTTTCGGTTGCGCCCTGAATATTTCTCTTCAGTACTATGTATACTTAATCTATTCCACTGCTATGAATTGTCTAGATTCGAAGTTTTGAAAGAAATTTTGAATCTCCCATTGGCCTCCCCTCTGGTCAATATACTCTCGGTCCTAATTGGAAACAAGTGGGTCACCACGTTGGAGTTGGCCTTAGAGCATCTCCAAGGCGCCTCCCATGTCCGCCCAATTTATTCGGATGGAGAAGTTTGAACAATGTTCAGACAAAAAATACCGTCCCGATAGGCCTCTCTAAATGACCTCCTCCTGTTCAGATCAGTCCAAATTCAGCTTAAATGTGAGGTGAATATCGGGTTGTCCAAACATGTCCATCATCGGGCCGAACAAGCTGGTTTCGTCGCAAAAGGACCAAATCGATCTCCGTCTCTGCCCTTGGCTTGCCCTCTTCCTCCTCTTATCTGTCATGTGTCTGTGCACGCGCATGCGTCCTTCCCATCATGTCGCCGCCCCGAGCACTGTCGTTGGACACCATCGCCTGTCCCGCCCAGAGCATCACCCATGGACATCAACGTCGCCCCGAACACTGTTCTTCCCCTGGACGCCGCAACTGCCATATACCTCGCCCACCACATGTTCGAAGAAATGTCCAAAGAACTTTTTAACTATTGTTGTTGCTATTTTGTAGGTACACACAATGGAATTAGATGATAAGTTTGTTGTATCGAATGATGTGTTCATTTACAACAAGTTCTTCGATCCGTCATCATGGAACGACGGTGATGATGACTAGCATCCTCGAAGCAATGGAGAAGGAAGGGCAGCATGTTCTAAAGTTTTGGTGTCAGCACTAGGCAGGATAACTATGAATCGAAATAGGGTAAGGGTCATATTGATTTGTAGGACGGCTACTACGAAACCAACCCGATCTTTGATGAAGGCTTCTTTTGCAGTCCCTACCGAATGTGCAAGCATGTGTTCTTGCGCATAGTGGATGGTGTGAAGGATTGTGATCCTTACTTAACTCTGAGGAAGGATTGCACAACACTTGGATTCTCGCCTCTCAAAAAATACATTGTTGCTATGAGAATGGTTGAACCGGCGGTGGAGTTTATTGGAACCGACGGTGGAGTTTGCTGGAACCAGCGATGGAGTTTGCCGGCGGTGGCAAAAGCTAGACTCGGGAGGAGATTTACTACTACGGCGAGGTTTTTGTTGCAACCAGGCAACCTAGTGCTAGAAGCGGCCGAAGCACTAGTTCAACCAGCCACAGCAGCAGCTAAGGATGGCAATTTTACCCATGGACATGGATACCCATGGATATCCGACCCGAATGGACGGGATTTGGATATACTTTTGTGCCTATGGGCAGCGCCCAAACCCGACACGATTGCTCGTGGATAGGGCATGGATCTAATCTTGTGCCCATCGGCATACCCAAACCCGACCCGATAGTATGATTTAATGGGCCAAAATCTGCTATCCCTACCCCACAGTCACATGTCCCACTGTAATTTTCCACTTTGTTATCTAAAACATGCAAACGAAATTACATAATCCCCGTTGTAACTTCTATTAGTTGTCATTCAATCCCCGTCGTAACATACTACATGGTACCTTCCCTTATTTTTATCTTCTTGTTAAATGACTCGTCATTCTCATCTTTTAAAAAAACACTAAATTATATTAGGTTGTTAGTGGACGTTGATTTGCCACAAGTTGATGTTTACCATAAGTGAAGCCTCACCTGCCACGAGGTGAAGAATGGAGGACCTCATGTTAACACTGTGTTATTTCTTATTTATATGTATTGAGAGGACTCAGTGGATATCCAGCGGGTATGGATATTCATCGGGTTTGGACATGGACACAATTTTTCATCCGTGAATTTTTTTATGGGTGGGCAAAGACAATCTTCATGAATATGAATATAGATTTGATATTGTTCAACCCGATCCATTGCCATCCTTAGCAGCAGCTACCACCAGCGTCGGCCGTGTTGCGACGGTGGCGTAGGCGTCAATTTGGCTGCAACCATGGTCGTGGATGCTGGAACCAACAAACATGGGTGCTGCTACCAGCGGCGGCGATTGTTTTTCGCCGGGATTAAAGTGGTGTTTTGCCACGACTGGCGTTGGGATTTTTGCCACAATCAATAGCGGTTTTTGTTGGGACCTGCAACCAGCAGATGTTGGAGACGACAGAAGGGCACGGGGTGTTGCAGCCGGCATCGACCGGTGTGGGACGACGTGTGGCCTTGGCGTCGCGAGTGAGCGGTGCCATAGACGTCGGTGTGGGGACGGCGTGCTCCGCGGGCACTGTGTTGACTAGTATAGAAGACGAGGGGAAGGGAAGACGATGGCACGAAGCCAAATCAAACGGCTCCATACAACTAAATCACACGACTGTGGGGCGACCGACGAGAATTTGGGCTGGTCGATCGATGCCTAGTGGTGCTCTCAAGGTATTAGGATTTCTTTGCCCCTGTGGAGACTGTTTAGTCCGGAAGACTTGAAATAAAATGGTAGGAATGTTTCTTACGGTCTACTGTATTTTATATGCAGTTCCAGACGAAAAATGTTCATCAAGTCCAACATCATCGATAAGCGACGCAACTGAACTATCATCGATTCACCGAGGTAACGCGACCGAACCATCGAGCATTCGCGAAAAAGAAAACTCGGGAGCCTTGGCCGGCCAAACCTCCTCCATCTCTGGCTAACTTTCGGTGTGCTTTTGCACCACTGTTACTGTCGCGTCGCATGCCAAGTTTTCCATAAGCCGGACGATGACAGAAACAGCGCACGGCGGACGTGGCGCACACACCCCGTTCTTATCCAATGCCGGCACGCCAGCTGTGGCTGTCCCGTCCGGAGACCATACCCGGAAGCGTCTGGAGAGTTGTAGCACGCCCCCGTCAATCATTCGTGGGGGCCCACGGTACGCGACCCCATCGTGGGCGGGGCCCGCGGGCGGCAGGAGGGGATGTGATTGGACAGGGGCCGTGCATGCGTGACGTGACCGCGGTACGCTCGGTTCTGTTTTTTTTTCCTCTCTTTTTTAGACCACAAAAATATGTAGAAAAAATCTCTAGGAGGAATCGTACGTTGGGTTTATTCCTCCTTTCTTTCTTGTACAGTAGCTGACAAGAAGAGGAGACGGGAGAGGTTTTTTTTTTTAAAAGTGCACATTGTTTTTGGCCTGGGATTAGGTTGATTAATGGCGATCAGTTGTTAGCTGATCACATGTCACTCTCGTATTTTAGAGAATGTTATCGCACAGATGGAT
>NC_041392.1:507480005-507483465 GCF_002162155.2 Triticum dicoccoides
TTTTTTCTATTTTTTTGAGGTCGTGCAAGAGTCTATGGTACGAACTACGAACTGATGCCAACGTCAGAGAGTGTGAAATTGTCATTTGAGCCATTCGGTCGACATGGGAACAGGCCAATCACTACAGTTTTCTTGAACATGCATCCTGGAGGCCCGAGGACGCCAATGTCTGTAGTTTGCGCCATTCCGTCGACATGAGAACAGCTGGAAATTTCACCATAGGTGCACATGCATCTTGGAATGCTACCGTCGCTAGCTTAGCTTAGCTTAGCTTCTCTTTTGAATTATTCACGCCTATAGCGATGAGAATAGCTGCAGGCCAAACCCGTGCTGTTGTTCTTTGTTTCGAGATTGTTCACTTTTCGTGCATCCACTGGGCTGCAGGGAACTCTTTCTTTGGATGTGGGGCGGTGGATGATTACGATTGAGCGGGAAAATAGGATCCTGTAGTTTGTCACTCAACACCCGGTACATGGCATGATTCCAACAACTTGATTCCTACCAGACAGCTAGGACAATCAATGAAAATACTTCTCTGGCAAATCAACAAGTTGAAATGGAGTACTAGTTAGGCCTCTTTTGGTTCATAGGATAGGATTATCGTAGGAATAGGAATCTTGTAGGAAATGAGATGACATGTGTCTTAAATCTTGTGAGTAGGAATAGGAAGCAAGATGTCATTTGGTTGACATTAAAGGAATTTTTCCGTTGAGACTAGGCTCATTTTTATTTTTCTATGAAATGTGGAGGATAGGAACCAATCCTATGTAGAAATATGAATCCATTCCTATGAATCAAAGGGCTCTAAAGGAAAAAAAATCCTATAAGAATCTTATCCTTTAGAATTCCTATGAAATTCCTCCAAACCAAATGAGGCCTTAATTTGTATCTTTGACGAATATACTGTAGAATATATTTGCAAAAATATTTCAACTGAATTCGTTCAAATTTCAGGGTGAGCACCGAGCCAGCGGCTGATTAAGGTGATGGTAGCACCATATCCTTCAAGTTCAGTTATACAACAGAGTTTTGAACGGGTGTTTCTCTGTGCTCTGCACTCTTTTGCAAAACACATTATCAACCGTCTGAGATAATATGGGAATGATAACGCACATGGTTCACGGAGGCAAATTATCTGAAGAAACTGAACCACATCAACATGACCATGACGCAATGGCAATGGCAGCAGACAGCAACATGTGTGAAGACTGCAGCAGATAGGATGGAATCTTTGCCGATGCTAACCAAGGAGGCAATAGGGTGATGGTCCATGAGAGAGCAGCCTAGCCAGAGCATGGGATTAGGGACCAGAAAATATTTTGTGTGTGTCTATACGCGACTGTGTGAATGTGCAGCAACAGTTAGCAGTGTTATCCTGAATTCCTGATAGTCCTTTGGAGACAGAAATACTGGCGATCATGTGGTATTATGACAGGGATGGAACTATAAAAGTGGATGCGATAGTAGTAGATATCCGACTGACTGCTATATTGATACTTCATAGAAATTAAAATTTTGCGCAAATATTCTTGTGCCCTGTACAACTACTGTAGCCATAAATGATAAGGATGCTTGGATGGGGTATCTTGACTTTCTGAAGGAAAAAATACATTGTGTTTTCTTTCATGGGCATGCTCTTGGCTTGGCATAAAATCATTCATTGCCCGCGTTTTAGGGCTTCTTTGATTCAAGCTAATTCTATAGCACAAAAAAATTGCCGAGTTGCCCCTCACCCTAAGAAATTTTTACATGTTCTTCCCATTGTCGTGGTTGGAAACTCGAAAATTCATAGGGGCACACACACATAGGGCCACCCATTTGTTCAAGATTGATGGACTCGTTTATGCTATTAGATTTTAATTGTTGTACCGGGGGTCCATGCATGCAAACTTTTCTTAGTTGTTGGTGGCTCCTCCCGCCGATACTCCCATACTTTTCATTTCCTCTTCAAATTTGAATCTACTACATCTTTTGAGCTGAAAGTCCAATTAAGTGTCATTTGCATATCGTATTCGTTTCAATGGGTACTTTCGAACAAGACCAATTTCAAATACATTGCGTAACTTTTTTCCTAAGTTTTAAATATTAAAACTTGTTAGACGTAATATTAAGTTTTTCCAAGTTCTATTTGATTTTAGGGTTTAGGGTTTAGGGCTTATGGTCTTACGTTTTAGGGTGTAAGATTTAAATTTTAGTTTTTGAAACTTGGTGAATTTATCATCCATTCCTATCAAGTTTTAGTAGTACTTGAAAATTGGTGAATTTATCATTCATTTCTACCAAGTTTGTTCATGAGTTGGAAGTTCCTACCAAGTTTTAACACTTGAAACTTGGTGAAATTCAAAAGGTATTCCAAAGTGGTATTGTTTCAAAGAACTCGCCATAGCAAACATGAATATGCAAATGAAATATGAATTCGACTTCAGGGTCAAAAGTGTAACATCCCAAAATTCTAAATTTTGGAATGTTATAATAAATAGATAGATTTGATTGACTGTTTGATTGATTGACTGAAAGTGAGTGAAATTCGAAACTTTTTGAAAGTTAAATGAGAGGGAATAAAAGGACTTTCCCAAACTTTCATTTTTGCCTTTATGCTCTTCGTGAATTCAAATACTTTTTCATCACGAAACCTTGAAGAGAAGATGACATGACTTCTTCCATTTATTAAATGACAAGGGGTGCTGAAAATATTTGAATTTCATTTGAGAATATCTGCAATTCTGAAACTTTATGCAACTCAATGATTTTTACGAGAGAAGATAAAATTACTTCTTCAAATTATATGAAATATGAGTTGGGAGTTTCAAAGAACTCAAATCTAAAATCCATTTGAAATTATTTTTCAATTTGGGTTATTTGAGTTTTATTCAAATTATTTTTCTCCAAAAATAAAATATATGGAAATTACGCTAACATGAATCCCTACAATAGAAAATTGGAGAAAAATTAATTTGAAATCATTTTGGTATTTTAAAAATGATTTTTGTTGGATTTTAATAGACTAGTAGCACTCTTTGATTTATTAGAATTTGTGTGTATTTTATTTAATTCTAGAAAAATGTTCAAGTCGTAGAAAATCTTTTTCTGAAAATTTTGGTATATTATACGCCTATATAATATCCCTATTTAAATTGTTTTACTATTTTTCTTTGTCTGTTAAAATGTTAAAAAAAATTCTCCTTCGCCGCCGAACTGGGCCGGCCCAACAGGCCACGGCCCAGCCAGCCCGCGCCGCCACCGCCTAGCTCCCGCCGTGCCCGACAGGGACTCGCCGGAGTCCGGCCCCTCAACGGCGCCCGTCGCCCCTCCTCCATGCCACAACCTCCCCTCCCCTCCTATAAAGTCGCGCCGCCCCTCTCCCCTCGCGCCGCCGCCTCCTCCCGCAGTCGCCGCCGCCGTGGTCAACCGCCGCCGCCGCTCGCATCTAGCGCCGCCGCCGCCCAACGCCCTCGCCACC
>NC_041392.1:507483665-507525502 GCF_002162155.2 Triticum dicoccoides
CCGGAGCCGCCGTCTTGCCGCGCCGCCCGCCGG
Organism: Triticum dicoccoides; assembly: GCF_002162155.2. Taxonomy (NCBI): domain Eukaryota; kingdom Viridiplantae; phylum Streptophyta; class Magnoliopsida; order Poales; family Poaceae; genus Triticum; species Triticum dicoccoides. The sequence goes on from NC_041392.1 coordinate 507,483,699, forward strand.
AGTTAACCGCCGCCGCCGCCGGACTTTTTTTTCCTTGAACCGGTATAAACCGAGTTAACCTACCCCGATTTTTCTTCGGTTATATATATAGATCGGTTTTTCTTTTAGAACGGTTTTCTATATTTAGTTTAGTTTATTTTGCGAGCGTTCACCAGTTAGGCCTCTTTAGTGAACGGTTTTCTTCGAATATGCCTCTGTAGCGAACGTTCATTAGATATGTTTTTTTCTTTTCTTTTTAATTTCGGCCAGGGACCCGTTTGTGAATAACTTATTTGCAGAATAGCCCCTCATCTTCGAAACACCGTAACTTTTTGCTCGTTAGTCGGAATTAGACGAAACCAACGCCCACGTCTTCATTATGATCCCGTCTATCCAGTAATCCAACTCAAACATGTTTTTAAAAAGTTTAAAATTTTAATTAGATCAGATTTGAATTCAAACTTCGTTTGATCATAACTTGAGTTTCGTAGCTCCGTTTGAGTTGATTCTTTTTGCAAATCGAAGCTCTTGACCTAAACATTCTAATAAGGCCAAATTCACATAATTTTGGTACTGTTAGAAATTGTTTTATGTTGCAAGAGTTATTTTCTTGGTTTTGAAGTTTTCCGAATCGTCTTCTTCGTTCTTTCTGATCTTTTGAGTGATTGCTTATGTGTGGTTACTATTGCTTGCTTACGATAGATTGACCGGAGTGACACGAGTAGATCTATCAAGAGTTTTGAGTGCAAATCATCTTCATCAACATTGCAGGCAAGTTCACACTTTGATCATATCCCTTTTGTCATCCAGTTTTTATGCATTAGTTCCAATCCTCAAACACTGCATGGTTAGGATGTCATTAACTTGTGGGTTGGGAAGTAGATGATGAGGTAGAACCTATTACCTACTTATTTTCAAACCCTTGGGAGTTACTATTACGTTATGCTTACATTGTCATGCTATGCTCGTAGACGTGGATTGGGTTTTGAGAGTATTTCATGACATATGTGAGGGATTATGGTTAACTAAGGTTTAACTTAAGGTGGCTACTTTAATACACATCTGGGTGGATTGGTTGGGGCACCCTGGGGATATACCAGTGGGCTTGCCCGGACACCTGGGGAAATACCAGTGTTGTCCTAGGAGATCCTGGGGATATACCGTGTGATCATCCTATGGTTCGCCACCCCGGGCTCAAAGGGATCATAAGGTTATTCATGCTAGAAACTTCCGTGTGCAGCCACAAGCTATTATGTGATGTAGCATAGTTGATTAAGTCATGTGAACTCTTACAGTGGTAGACTAGCAGATGTAGGGGTTGTAGGTGGTACGGTCTACCCATCGTAAGGTGCAAACGCTTCTGAAAGACTATGTCTCGGTCATCCGTTTCTCAAACACAATGTAGTGCGAGAAATCCAACGGAGGAGATCGAGTCTTATGGGGAAAAGTGCGCAAACCTCTGCAGAGTGTATAAACTAATCATGATTAGCCGTGTCCCCGGTTATGGACATCTTGAGTATCTAGTACTTGGATTATCCTGTTGATCTCATCATGTTACTTTAATTAATATTGTTGGGTTTTAATGATGTTACTTAATTGGGATTGGGAATGCTGTCAACCATTCTCAATGTTCAACAACCACCATGATAGTTAAATAAAACTTATTTCTTTGCAGTAGGGAAAAATTGGCTTTTCGCAAAAACCTTATAACCATAGAGCTTTCCCACCAGCCAAATATGCATGTAGTGATAGCCATTGTTCATCATTCTCTATGGTGTGAATTTGCCAGTACATTCAATGTACTGACCCTTTGTGGCTGCAACGTCTCATGTTGCAGGAATCTTACGACGAGTAAGTGATACGTTAGGGTTATGATTTCTACACTCAACTTTGCCGTTGGGTTGATGGGAATACACAACCTTGATACTTCCGCTATTTGGATCGAGGTAATAGTATTTACGTTACTTATACATGTGATTTACCTCTGTTATAAATCCTCGAGTACTGTGTGTGTCAGCATACCGATCCAGGGATGACACTTAAGCACAGAGACTTGATCCATTCGGGTCGGGTCGCTACAAGATGGTATCAGAGCACATGTTGACTGTAGGACGTGACCCTAGAAACTGGCAAGCCCATAGAAAGGATTTTCTCTAAAACTTTCCCTTTCAGAAAGATCTTTTACCTCTCTTCTCTTCTGAGCTTATTCAAAAATTCCCTTAGTGAGACCATACCCCTTTCCCCTTTTGACCACACGAAGATTTGACTGATGAGACCACTCCAAGAAGTATAAGATATCGGACAACTGAGACCATTCGGAATGGAGAGGATTTTACCATACATTATAATAATGGAAACTGCAATGGTTGAAGACTCCAAAGACTAGGAGAATTTGAAGGCCCTGTACAATTTCTAGATTTGTATGACCTAAGGAAGGCTACCCTTATGGAACTTGGCAGACTATGGAAGTTGTCAATACCCGAGATCAAGGTGTATCGGAGAAAGACTGAAACAAGGAGCATGAGAACTCGAAGTTTTGTCAAAGAAAACCCTAAGGCAGGAGATATCAACTATGGAATGATAGCTCATGGGAATGACAAGAGCAGAAACACGGTTATCTGTGATGTCATCGCCCGCTGATGCTATTGTCACCATGCTGAGTTAAGGATGCATTTCTTCAGAATGGATTTGATGGAAGAAGGCTGATGGAGCATCTATCAGCAAAGGATGCAATTTTAACCTTAGCTGGTGTATCACCAGGATCTGGAGAATTACATCAGGTATTTTAAGATGGACCCGCAGGAAGTTGTATTTTGACAAGGAAGCATTTCGTGAAGAACTTAGGTCCAAGAAGCTGAAGTAGCCAAGCTGGAGGAGCAAAACCTCGAGATACCGGAGATTCATCAGGAACTGAAGGACAGTAGGACCATGGTTCATGCGAAGGATGTTGAAACCAGAAGTTTGGAATGCAACTCCATAATATTAAAGGACGTCATGATAGACTTTGCGACAACAGAAATGATGTGGCAAAAGGATTTGAGAAAGACAAGCATGATCGGAAGAAGCCATTGGAGGCAAGAACACGGCTTGAAAAGTTTGGAGACGTTAAAGACTTATTGACCTTTAGAAGACCAAACCCCTGTTATATACCTACGTTAGATGCGATGTTTGTGAGCTGTCAATTGTTTGATGTTTTTCCCGACAGCCACAAATAAAATCTGTCTTTTCAAAACTTTTGTTTGTATTGTGTGTATCCCTCTCTACCTCTCTTATCTCACCCCAAACCCATGGACCCTATAGAGGATGAATACAGATGAGCTTATATTTTCTAGACCGATGAGTCAATTGGAGACAGATCGATGGATTCAGAACATGGAGGATCATATGGAGAACAACCCTATAGTCGAAAAAGATATCACCCAGCATGCTCTTCAGTGCTTTGAAAGAGGTGCTGCTACTTGGTGGAGGACGTACCAAACCATCAATGGATGGCAAGGAGTAACCACTTGGAAAGAATTTAAGTTGACCCTACAAAGATCTCACCTTGTGTCCCAGAAGTTGAAGCCTTATGGAAAGGATATGAGGAAACCTTGTGCATGCAAGATTTGTGGAGAAATAGGACACACCCATAAAGAACACAAGGATGAATGCCGAAATTGTGAAGGAAGTCACCCAGTTGAAGAATGCCCAACTAGGCATATTACTTGTTTCTTATGTGAAGGGACTACCCACTATCCTGCTCAGTGTCACATTTACCCCATGATACAACGAACCATCCAGCAGAAGAAAGAAGTAAAGAAAGGAGCCCTTATGGAAATTTTAGAAGAACCCATGATGAAGGAAGATATGGAGGACACATCTAAAGAAGACCCGAGTAAACCCTGCACCAAGTCATGCTATCCATGTGGAGAAGGACACATCTCCCAGAATTGTACGAATGGGGATCTAGTAGAATTCCCGACAGAGGAAGTAGAATATGACCCACAAGAAATAGAAGCCATGATTGGCATGGAAAGGTCCAGGAAGAGAAGCAGATTGGATTCCAGGAAAAACCTAAGTCATATCACCTGTTATAGGTGCAAGGAGTCAGGGCACTACCTCAACAATTGCCCAAAAAGGAAACCTCGATACTTGTCAGAAGTAATATGTTTTAGTTGTAATGGAGCAGGGCACTTTGCCAGAGAATGCCCTAAGGAGAAGGAAACTTGTGCTAGATAGTTGAGTTTGCAACAAAAGAAATGGAGTAGTAGAAGTGAGAACATTTTTCTTCTATATTGAGGTGTTGAGTTGAGACATGCAATGGAGAAGCGAGAGATTGTAATCATTTGAGAATGAATAAAGTAGCATCGTTGGTACTGATATGGATTTTATGAGTTGTTACTCTATGAAGAAGGATTTTGACCATTTTGAGGATAAGAGAAATATGGTCTATGGAAGATTTGTGCATTTTAAGGGTGGTAGTACCCTGTAAGAACCCTTGACCCCTGGAAAAGATAAGAATACTCCACTGAGTGGATTTCGGACAAAATGAATACGAGTTTTGTCTCGATATGTGTGATGCCCCAAGAGTATGTGGGATGAAGTGGAGACCGTTAGTTGTTTGGACCAAATGTGATCAAGGAGTCAGAAGAGAATGTTAAGTTGATTCGAGATAGACTAAGGTAGCTCAGTCCAGGCAGAAGAGTTATGTAGACTCAAAAACGCAAGGAGGTAGTCTATGAAATTAGAGACAGAGCATGTCTTCGTGTGTTCCCTCTGCGAGGAGTTAAACAATTTAGAGTTAAGATACAGTTGGCCCCGAGATTTGTAGAACCATACCAAGTTTTGGAGCTATGGGAGAAGTGGCCAACAAGTTGGAGTCACTCGAATGACTATCAGGAGTTCATGATGTGTTTCACATTTCCCATTTGAAGAAGTGCCATGCAGAGATGGCCAATATTCACCTGTAAGGACGCTTGACCCTGGAAAGGATAATAATGTTCCACGAAGTGGAATATGGACTCCATAAGTATAAGTTTATATCTCGGTATGTGGGATAACCCACGAGAATGAAGAGATGAATTACTATTGGATATAAAGGAGGTATGATGTTGGTATTATGGAACGATTGTAACTCCGTGATGAGTTTGAATAATCACGTCTTAGTTTGGTGCCAATAGAAGGAAGGAAGACAGTACAATTGGATGGATTTAAGAATACTAGGAAGTTGGAAGTTGGAATAATGATCAGTTGCCCGATGATAAGTTCAAGGACTACAAGTGATGAGGTGTGCCATAACTCACAGGCCCCAGGACCTGCCCAGAAGCAAGCACATTCTTGCTGAAGGAAAAACCCTGGGCGAAGTTACAATTTTATCAATAAGACAATTTTATAGGAGCAACGCAAAACCTGAGAGTTGTGAAGGAACAATAAATGTTGTTTGGCTTGCAGAATCAATGGATTATTCCGAACGCAGTTCGTGGACAAGAGAAATTCTGCAATGCTTGTGAGGATGACCAAGTGTTAGAACGCGAGATTCGCTAAACCGTATACAAGGTAATGATTTGGGTGCGGGATGGATTGATCACCATACCGACTTACTCTTATTATTCGCCTTGCTATATGGGATGGTAAATCTGAGTGACTTACCTATAGTAGAGAGACGACGGTATTAAACCTTGTTTGAACCTTAGAATGGTATAAGAAATTTTTCCCTTATACAAGGCAGCTTTTGCCAACCGTAGGTTATACAGTGAGGATCAACCCAGACCCATTTCCTGCAGGAGAAACCATAAATCGTTGACCACCATGAGATATCGATAGTTGTTTAGTGTTGGCGCCAGACCCGTCAGCTAAGAAGACTCAGTCTTGGAAATAACCTTACCAAGATGAAAGAACAAAGAATTGAGGAAAAGGTTATGCCGTTACCGAAGAGCCCAGAGAAAGGAATTATACTGAAGATCTGAGAAGACCGACACTGTTAACAATATGGATGGAGTATATGAGTTTTGATGGAACCGTAACCATGCTTCTAAGGGTGGTAGCACCCCAGACCCCGGACACGATTGATGAAATTTTGAGGAGACCCCCAAACCCTAACCTTTTCTTGCTAGCCTCTCTGAATCTCGAGGACGAGATTCATTTTAAGGGTGGTAGGTTTGTAACATCCCAAAATTCTAAATGTTGGAATGTTATAATAAATAGATAGATTTGATTGACTGTTTGATTGATTGACTGAAAGTGAGTGAAATTCGAAACTTTTTGAAAGTTAAATGAGAGGGAATAAAAGGACTCTCCTAAACTTTCATTTTTGCCTTTATGCTCTCCGTGAATTCAAATACTTTTTCATCACGAAACCTTGGAGAGAAGATGACATGACTTCTTCCATTTATTAAATGACAAGGGGTGTTGAAAATATTTGAATTTCATTTGAGAATATCTCCAATTCTGAAACTTTATGCAACTCAATGATTTTCGCGAGAGAAGATAAAATGACTTCTTCAAATTATATGAAATATGAGTTGGGAGTTTCAAAGAACTCAAATCTAAAATCCATTTGAAATTATTTTTCAATTTGGGTTATTTGAGTTTTATTCAAATTATTTTTCTCCAAAAATAAAATATATGGAAATTAGGGTAACATGATTCCCTACAATAGAAAATTGGAGAAAAATTAATTTGAAATCATTTTGGTATTTTAAAAATGATTTTTGTTGGATTTTAATAGACCAGTAGCACTCTTTGATTTATTAGAATTTGTGTGTATTTTATTTAATTCTAGAAAAATGTTCAAGTCGTAGAAAATCTTTTTCTGAAAATTTTGGTATATTATACACCTATATAATATCCCTATTTAAATTGTTTTACCATTTTTCTTTGTCTGTTAAAATGTTAAAAAAAATTCTCCTCCGCCGCCGAACTGGGCCGGCCCAACAGGCCACAGCCCAGCCAGCCCGCGCTGCCACCGCCTAGCTCCCGCCGTGCCCGACAAGGACTCGCCGGAGTCCGGCCCCTCCACGGCGCCCGTCGCCCCTCCTCCATGCCACCACCTCCCCTCCCCTCCTATAAAGCCGCGCCGCCCCTCTCCCCTCGCGCCGCCGCCTCCTCCCGTAGTCGCCACCGCCATGGTCAACCACCGCCGCCGCTCGCATCTAGCGCTGCCGCCGCCCAACGCCCTCGCCACCACTCGCCGCCCCTGCAGCTGCTGTTGATGCCGCTTCTTGCGCCGTCGCCTTGCCCCGCGCCGCCCGACGCGCCGCAAGTCGCTGCCGCACTTCGCCGGAGCCGCCGTCTTGCCGCGCCACCCGCCGGAGTTAACCGCCACCGCCGCCGGACTTTTTTTCCTTGAACCGGTATAAACCAAGTTAACCTACCCCGGTTTTTCTTCGGTTTATATATATATAGATCGGTTTTCTTTTAGAACGGTTTTCTATATTTAGTTTAGTTTATTTTGCGAGCGTTCACCAGTTAGGCCTCTTTAGTGAATGGTTTTCTTCGAATATGCCTTTGTAGCGAACGTTCATTAGATAGGTTTTTTTTCTTTTCTTTTTAATTTCGGCCAGGGACCCGTTTGTGAATAACTTATTTGCAGAATAGCCCCTGATCTTTGAAACAACGTAACTTTTTGCTCGCTAGTCGGAATTAGACGAAACCAACGCCCACGTCTTCGTTATGATCCCCTCTATCCAATAATCCAACTCAAACATGTTTTTGAAAAGTTTAAAATTTTAATTAGATCAGATTTGAATTCAAACTTCGTTTGATCATAACTTGAGTTTCATAGCTCCGTTTGAGTTGATTCTTTTTGCAAATTGAAGCTCTTGACCTAAACATTCTAATAAGGCCAAATTCACATAATTTTGGTACTGTTAGAAATTGTTTTATGTTGCAAGAGTTATTTTCTTGGTTTTGAAGTTTTCCGAATCGTCTTCTTCGTTCTTTCTGATCTTTTGAGTGATTGCTTATGTGTGGTTACTATTGCTTGCTTACGATAGATTGACCGGAGTGAGACGAGTAGATCTATCAAGAGTTTTGAGTGCAAATCATCTTCATCAACATTGCAGGCAAGTTCACACTTTGATCATATCCCTTTTGTCACCCAGTTTTTATGCATTAGTTCCAATCCTCAAACACTGCATGGTTAGGATGTCATTAACTTGTGGGTTGGGAAGTAGATGACGAGGTAGAACCTATTACCTACTTATTTTCAAACTCTTGGGAGTTACTATTACGTTATGCTTACATTGATATGCTATGCTCGTAGACGTGGATTGGGTTTTGAGAGTATTTCATGACAGATGTGGGGGATTATGGTTAACTAAGGTTTAACTTAAGGTGGCTACTTTAATACACATCTGGGTGGGTTGGTTGGGGCACCCTGGGGATATACCAGTGGACTTGACCGGACACCTGGGGAAATACCAGTGTTGTCCTTGGAGATCCCGGGGATATACCGTGTGATCATCCTATGGTTCGCCACCCAGGCTCAAAGGGATCATATGGTTATTCATGCTAGAAACTTCCGTGTGCAGCCACAAGCTATTATGGGCTCTAGCATAGTTGATTAAGTCGTGTGAACTCTTACAGTGGTAGACTAGCAGATGTAGGTGTTGTAGGTGGTACGGTCTACCCATCGTAAGGTGCAAACGCTTCTGAAAGACTATGTCTCGGTCATCCGTTTCTCAAACACCATGTAGTGCGAGAAATCCAACGGAGGAGATCGAGTCTTGTGGGGACAAGTGCGCAAACCTCTGCAGAGTGTATAAACTAATCATGATTAGCCGTGTCCCCGGTTATGGACATCTTGAGTATCTAGTGAAAGAAAAAAAGGGAACTTCAAGAAGAACAACAAGCAAGTTGCTGCTCAAGTGAAGAAGCCCAAGTCTGGTCCTAAGCCTGAGACTAAGTGCTTCTACTGCAAAGGGACTGGTCACTGGAAGCGGAACTACCCAAGTATTTGGCGGATAAGAAAGGATGGCAATGTAAACAAAGGTATATTTGATATACATGTTATTGATGTGTACTTTACTAGTGTTCATAGCAACCCCTCAGTATTTGGTACTAGTTCAGTTGCTAAGATTAGTAACTTGAATCGGGAGTTGCAGAATGAACAGAGACTAGTTAAGGGTAAGGTGACGATGTGTATTTGAAGTAGTTCCAAGATTGATGTGATCATCATCGCACACTCCCTATACTTTCGGGATTAGTGTTGAACCTAAATAAGTGTTATTTGGTGTTTGCGTTGAGCATAAATATGATTTGATCATGTTTATTGCAATATGGTTATTCATTTAAGTAAGAGAATAAATTGTTGTTCTGTTTACATGAATAAAACCTTATATGGTTACACACCCAATGAAAATGGTTCGTTGGATCTCGATCGTAGTGATACACATATTCATAATATTGAAACCAAAAGATGCAAAGTTAATAATGATAGTGCAACTTATTTGTGGCACTGCCGTTTAGGTCATATTGGTGTAAAGCGCATGAAGAAACTCCATGCTGATGGGTTTTTGGAATCACTTGATTATGAATCACTTGATGCTTGCGAACCATGCCTCATGGGCAAGATGACTAAAAACTCCGTTCTCTGGAACAATGGAGCGAGCAACTGACTTATTGGAAATAATACATACTGATGTATGCGATCCGATGAGTGTTAAGGCTCGCGGCGGGTATCATTATTTTCTGACCTTCACAGATGATTTGAGCAGATATGGGTATATCTACTTGATGAAACATAAGTCTGAAACATTTGAAAAGTTCAAAGAATTTCAGAGTAAAGTGGAAAATCATCGTGACAAGAAAATAAAGTTTCCACGATCTGATCGCGGAGACGAATATTTGAGTTACGAGTTTGGTCTTCAATTAAAACAATGTGGAATATTTTCACAAACTCATGCCACCTGGAACACCACAGCATAATGGTGTGTCCGAACGTCATAACCGTACTTTATTGGATATAGTGCAATCTATGATGTTTCTTACCGATTTACCACTATCGTTTTGGGTTTATGCATTAGAGACAGCTGCATTCATGTTAAATAGGGCACCATCTAAATCCGTTGACGACACTATATGAACTGTGGTTTAACAAGAAACCAAAGTTGTCGTTTCTTAAAGTTTGGGGTTGTGATGCTTATGTGAAAAAGTTTCATCCTGATAAGCTCAAACCCAAATCGGAAAAATGTGTCTTCATAGGATACCCAAAGGAGACAGTTGGGTACACCTTCTATCACAGATCCGAAGGCAAGATATTCATTGCTTAGAATGGATCCTTTCTAGAGAAGGAGTTTCTCTCAAAAGAAGTGAGTGGGAGGAAAGTAGAACTTGATGAGGTAACTGTACCTGCTCCCTTATTGGAAAGTAGTTCATCACAAAAAACGGTTTCTGTGACACCTACACCAATTAACGAGGAAGCTAATGATGATGATCATGTAACTTCAGATCAAGTTACTACCGAATCTCGTAGGTAAACCAGAGTGAGATCCGCACCAGAGTGGTACGGTAATCCTGTTCTGAAAGTCATGTTACTAGACCATGATGAACTTGCGAACTATGAGGAAGCGATGATGAGCCCAGATTCTGCGAAATGGTTTGAAGCCATGAAATCTGAGATATGATCCATGTATGAGAACAAAGTATGGACTTTGATGGATTTGCCCGATGATCGGCAAGCCATAGAAAATAAATGGATCTTCAAGAGGAAGACGGATGCTGATAGTAGTGTTACTATCTACAAAGCTAGAATTGTCGCAAAAGGTTTTCGACAAGTTCAAGGTGTTGACTACGATGAGATTTTCTCACTCGTATCTATGCTTAAGTCTTTCCGAATCATGTTAGCAATTGCCGCATTTTATGAAATCTGTCAAATGGATAAACAAAACTGCATTCCTTAATGGATTTATTAAAGAAGAGTTGTATATGATGCAACCAGAAGGTTTTGTCAATCCTAAAAATGTTAACAAAATATGCAAGCTCCAGCGATCCATCTGTGGACTGGTGCAAGCATCTCGGAGTTGGAATATGCGCTTTGATGAGATGATCAAAGTATATAGTATTATACAGACTTGTGGTGAAGCCTGTATTTACAAGAAAGTGAGTGGGAGCACTACAATATTTCTGACAAGTATATGTGAATGACATATTATTGATCGGAAATAATGTAGAATTATTCTGCAAAGCATAAAGGAGTGTTTGAAAGGATTTTTTTCAAAGAAAACCTCGGTGAAGCTGCTTACATATTGAGCATCAAGTTTTTTCAATAAGTACATACCTTGACAAGATTTTGAAGTAGTTCAAAATGGAACAGTCAAAGTGAAAGATCGTGGATGTCGCCTAGAGGGGGGTGAGGCGTTTTAAAATAATTACGGTTTAGGCTTGAACAAATGCGGAATAAACCTAGCGGTTAATTTGCCAAGCACAAAACCTAAAAAAACTAGGCTCACCTATGTGCACCAACAACTTATGCTAAGAAAGATAAGAAACTATGTGATAGCAATAAATATGACAAGAAACAATATGGCTATCACAAAGTAAAGTGCATAAGTAAAGGGCTCGGGTAAGAGATAACCGAGGCACGAGGAGACGACGATGTATCCTGAAGTTCACACCCTTGCGGATGCTAATCTCCGTTTGGAGCGGTGTGGAGGCACAATGCTCCCCAAGAAGCCACTAGGGCCACCGTAATCTCCTCACGCTCTCGCACAATGCAAGATGCCGTGATTCCATTAAGGGACCCTTGAGGGCGGTCACCGAACCCGTACAAATGGCAACCCTTGGGGGCGGTCACCGAACCCGCACACTTTGGCAACCCTTGGGGGCGGTCACCGGTACCCGTCAAATTGCTCGGGGTGATCTCCACAACTAATTGGAGACCCCGACGCTTGCCCGGAGCTTTGCACCACAATGATTGAGCTCCGAACACCAACAACCGTCTAGGGCGCCCAAGCACCCAAGAGGAACAAGCTCAAGGGTACTAAGCACCCAAGAGTAATAAGCTTCTCAACTTGTAACTTCCACGTATCACGTGGAGAACTCAAACCGATGCACCAAATGCAATGGCAAGGGCACACGGAGTGCCCAAGTCCTTCTCTCTCAAATCCCACCGAAGCAACTAATGCTAGGGAGGAAAATGAGAGGAAGAACAAGAAAGGGAACACCAAGAACTCCAAGATCTAGATCCAAGGGGTTCCCCTCACATAGAGGAGAAAGTGATTGGTGGAAATGTGGATCTAGATCTCCTCTCTCTTTTCCCTCAAAAACTAGCAAGAATCCATGGAGGGATTGAGAGTTAGCAAGCTCGAAGAAGGTCAACAATGGGGGAAGAACACGAGCTCAAAGGATAAGGTTCATTGGGGAAGAAGACCCCCTTTTATAGGTGGGGAAAAAATCCAACCGTTATGTGCTCAGCCCGCACACGAGCGGTACTACCACTCAGGTGGAAGAAACAGGGAAAAGGAGCAACAAAATATGAACCTTAGGGCGGTAGTACCGCAGGATACAGCGGTACTACTGCTGGGTTAAGCGGTACTACCGCTCCCTTCGGCGGTATTGCCGCGCAGAACGAAGGGTAAAGGGAAAGAGGGAACCAGGCGGTACTACCGCGGAGGAAGGGTGGTACTGCCGCTAAGGAGCGGTACTGCCGCACTACTGCCGCAGTGAGGTACCGCACAATTCGACACAGAAAAAGACCCCTCGAATCGACGCGGTAGGGACCTGGTAAGCCAGCGGTAGTACTGCTGCGGAGTCACCGCCGGTACTACCGCTGCGGAGCGGTACTGCCGCTTGTGACCCCTCAGCGGTACTACCACTGGATACCATGGTACTACCGCTGGGACCCTGACAAAACCACACTCAAGAAAACAAGAACTGCCATAACTTCTGCATATGAGCTCCGAATTGAGCAAACTCAAGCTTGTTGGAAACAAGACGACGAGTAGCATCAAACCTCCAACCGAGAAGAATCGGCAAAACCTCCAACAACGAAAACATCATAGAAGAGGCAGGGGAGGTATGCCTAACAAAAAGAGGAGAGAAACCTCCAACCGAGAAGAATCGGCAAAACCTCCAACAACGAAAACATCATAGAAGAGGCATGCAAACTCCGTTTTTGATGAACTCAAGCTTGTCATCAAGATGACCATAAGCTCTAAGATTCACAAAGAGAACCAAACAAGAACCAAGAAATATGATGCAAGGATGCAATGGTTTGAGCTCTCTACGAACGATACGATCAAGCTACTCATCGAGAGCCCCCCTTGATAGTACGACAATCGATCCTATAACCCGGTCTCCCAACTACCATCATGAGACCGGTAAAATAGAAAACCTACCAAGGGCAAACCTTTGCCTTGCACATGGTCCATTTGAGCTAGATTATGACGATCTTGACTCCCTCAAGTTGGACCACCTTTCTTGATTGGGTTGACTCGATGAAGACTAGTTGATTGCTCCCCCATACCCCACTATGGGTGAGCCACTCTTCCGCACATCTTCACAAGTCCATTGTCACCACAAAGGACGGCAAGCTTCAAGCATTTGATCTCTTTGTGATGCTCCACTTGAACTTGCACACCGCAACCTTTCTTGATTGTGTTGACTCGATGAAGACTAGTTGATTGCTCCCCCATACTCCACTATGGGTGAGCCACTCTTCCGCACATCTTCACAAGTCCATTGTCACCACAAAGGACGGCAAGCTTCAAGCATTTGATCTCTTCGTGATGCTCCACTTGAACTTGCACACCACAACCTAACCCCACAAAGAACCCTCATGAAGACCATGGGTTAGTACACAAAGCGTAATTGGCAATGCTTACCATACCATGGGATCACTTGATCCCTCTCAGTACATCTTCTACGCTTTGTGGGTTGATCAACTTGATTCACTCTTTGACTTAGTCTTGATCAACCTCTCACAAGACCAATCTTTAGGTAATTCCTTGAATAGCACCTTGGTCGACACAAACTCTCCTTGAACCCAACACATGTACTCCAAGAAAAGCCTATGGACAAAACCTTCAAATATAACTCAAGGCAACCATTAGTCCATAGAGATTATCATCAATTACCAAAACCAAACATGGGGGAACCGCATGTTCTTTCACAAAGAAAGAGTTCTTGCCTGTGTTACAAGGTGTGAAATTGAGTAAGACTCAAAACCCGACCACGACAGAAGATAGAAAGAGAATGAAAGTCATTCCCTATGCCTCAGCCATAGGTTCTATAAAGTATGCCATGCCGTGTACCAGATCTATTGTATACCCTACACTGATGTTGGCAAGGGAGTACAATAGTGATCTAGGAGTAGATCACTGGACAGCGGGCAAAATTATCCTTAGTGGAATAAGGATATGTTTCTCGATTATGGAGGTGACAAAAGGTTCGTCATAAAGGGTTATGTCGATGCAAACTTTGACACTGATCCAGATGATTCTAAGTCTCAATCTGGATGCATATTGAAAGTGGGAGCAATTATCTAGAGTAGCTCCGTGCAGAGCATTGTTGACATAGAAATTTGCAAAAGACATACGGATCTGAATATGGCAGACCCGTTGACTAAACTTCTCTCACAGGCAAAACATGATCACACCTTAGTACTCTTTGGGTGTTAATCACATAGCGATGTGAACTAGATTATTGACTCTAGTAAACCCTTTGAGTGTTGGTCACATAATGATGTGAACTATTGGTGTTAAATCACATGGCAATGTGAACTAGATTATTGACTCTAGTGCAAGTGGGAGACTGAAGGAAATATGCCCTAGAGGCAATAATAAAGTTATTATTTATTTCCTTATTTCCTGATAAATGTTTATTATTCATGCTAGAATTGTATTAACCGGAAACATAATACATGTGTGAATACATAGATAAACATAGTGTCACTAGTATGCCTCTACTTGACTAGCTCGTTAATCAAAGATGGTTATGTTTCCTAACCATAGACAAAGAGTTGTTATTTGATTAACGGGATCACATCATTAGGAGAATGATGTGATTGACTTGACCCATTCCGTTAGCTTAGGACTCGATCGTTTAGTATGTTGCTATTGCTTTCTTCATGACTTATACATGTTCCTATGACTATGAGATTATGCAACTCCCGTTTACCGGAGGAACACTTTGTGTGCTACCAAACGTCACAACGTAACTGGGTGATTATAAAGGAGATCTACAGGTGTCTCCAAAGGTACATGTTGGGTTGGCGTATTTCGGGATTAGGATTTGTCACTCCGATTGTCAGAGAGGTATCTCTGGGCCCTCTCGGTAATGCACATCACATAAGCCTTGCAAGAATTGAAACTAAAGAGTTAGTTGCAAGATGATGTATTACGAAATGAGTAAAGAGACTTGCCGGTAACGAGATTGAACTAGGTATTGAGATACCAACGATCAAATCTCGGCAAGAAACATACCGATGACAAAGGGAACAACGTATGTTGTTATGCGGTCTGACCGATAAAGATCTTCGTAGAATATGTGGGAGCCAATATGAGCATCCAGGTTCCGCTATTGGTTATTGACCGGAGACATGTCTCGGTCATGTCTACATTGTTCTCGAACCCGTAGGGTCCACACGCTTAAGGTTTCGATGACAGTTATATTATGAGTTTTGATGTATCGAAGTTAGTTCGGAGTCCCGGATGTGATCACGGACATGATGAGGAATCTCGAAATGGTCGAGACATAAAGATTGATATATTGGGCGGCTATATTCGGACACCGGAAGTGTTCCGGATGATTTCGGAGAAAACCGGAGTGCCGGAGGGTTACCGGAACCCCCCCGGGAGAAGTAATGGGCCTCATGGGCCCTAGTGGAGAGAGAGGGGCGGCCAGGGTGGGCCGCGCGCCCCTCCCCCTCTGGTCCGAATTGGACTAGGAGAGGGGGGCGGCTCCCCCCTTTCCTTCTCCCTCTCCCCCTTCCTTTCCCCCTGCTAGTAGGAGTAGGAAAGAGGGGAGTCCTACTCCTACTAGGAGGAGGACTCCTACTCCTACTAGGAGGACTCCTCCTCCTTGGCGCGCCCTAGGGCCGGCCGGCCTCCTCCCCTTGCTCCTTTATATACGGGGGCAGGGGGCACCCCTAGACACACAAGTTGATCCACGTGATCGTTTTCTTAGCCGTGTGCGGTGCCCCCTTCCACCATATTCCTTGATAATATTGTAGCGGTGTTTAGGCGAAGCCCTGCGACGGTAGAACATCAAGATCGTCATCACGCCGTCGTGCTGACGGAACTCTTCCCTGACACTTTGCTGGATCGGAGTCCGGGGATCGTCATCGAGCTGAACGTGTGCTAGAACTCGGAGGTGCCGTAGTTTCGGTGCTTGATCGGTCGGGCCGTGAAGACGTACGACTACATCAACCGCGTTGTTATAACGCTTCCGCTGTCGGTCTACGAGGGTACATAGACAACACTCTCCCCTCTCGTTGCTATGCATCACCATGATCTTGCGTGTGCGTAGGAATTTTTTTGAAATTACTACGTTCCCCAATATATTAGCCATCACACGATCTGAATTTGAAGCCTGCTGTTGGATGGACTCCTCCCCCTATCTATGTCTGTGAATACATTCAGACATGTCCGCAAATATTGGGCGTGTATGTTTTGGTGTGTGACATTGGAGTTGACCTTAACTATGACAGGTCCTTACACAGTCATCCCTACAAAAAATAGAAATACACTCAAATTCTTGGGGGTGCTGAAGTCTTCTTCCTCCTCCATCCATCGGTGATGCATCGAGAGAAAAGCTCTATGCCGCCTCTGGGACCTCGCTTCAGCGTGTTAGAATAGAGTTTGTAGAGATATCTGTTTAAACTGTATTCTGTTCCTATCTCTTCTTATGTTCTGTTCTTCCTCTCAAAGTTATATCTCCCTCTCTCGATGTATTCTGGAAGTATCCTAGCGATATTCCAAACCTTGTAAGCCACGGCAATCCTTCCATAAATATACATGCGGCCCGAGCAAAGGGTTCATCGCTTCCTATCAAATCTTACATGGTCATCAGAGCCCTTCCTCTCGTACGTCTAGCATTCCTGAAAGATCGATCTAGTTGATCGAGAGAGAAACCTGAAACCTAACCAGAGAGAGGCATCGAGAGAAATCATGTCAGGCACCAACGCCAGCACCGCTGCTTCCACCATCGCTGCCATCAATACTTCCCTAATAGGTTCCACCATGAGTACCCTGTCCACCCAATCCACACCATCCACCTATGCATCTTCCTCCTCCCACATCAGCGTCTCCTCTCTCGGGTCTCCTCCATCTGAGAAGCTCACGAGGACGAACTTCCTCCTCTGGAAGGCCATCGTGCTACCCCAAATAAAGGGAGCACAGATGGAGCACTTCCTGGACGGCGCAAGCCCGGCGCCCCCTCCTACCATCACCATCACCAAAGATGGGAAAGAGGAGCAAGTCTTCAACTACGCCCGGTCGATCTAGTTCGCCCAGCAGCAACAGGTACAAGGATACCTTATGGGGTCTCTGTCACGTGAGATTCTTGCACAGGTCGCTACTCTTCAGACGCCGGCCGAGGTATGGAGTGCCATCCACGCCTCCTTCGCTGCCTAGACGCAAGCATAGATCGTCAACACCCGCATCACCCTCGCCAATCTGCACAAAGGGAACATGGGCATGCCGAAATATCTGGCGAAGATCAAGGCCTTCGCCGATGAGATCGCCTGCACCGGTGATCCCCTCTCTGAAGGAGAGCTAACCTCCTATGTGCTCAAAGGGCTGGACATCGAGTATAACCCGGTGATCTCAGCCCTGGCTGCACGTATCGAGCCGGTGACCGTCTAGGAGCTTTACAACCAGTTGCTAAGCTTTGAAGCTCGCATGAATCTGCTACAAGGTAACAATCTTCGCCAGTCATCAGTTAACTCTGTCACACGTGGTCATGGCACTGGAGGCCGAGGCCGTGGTCACCGTGGTCACCAGGGGCGCGGCAACGGCAACAACAGCGGGCGTGGGCACGCCAACAACTCTGGACCACACCCCTTCAGCGCCTCCTACTCCAACACCAGGCCGCGTTGCCAGCTCTGCAAAAAGTCAGGGCATGAGGTGAAAGACTGTTGGCACCGCTATGATGAAGATTACCTGCCCGAAGAGCGCCACGTAGCTGCAGCCATCAGGGAGCAAGAAGAAGCTGGAGACACCATCTGGTATGCTGATTATGGAGCCACAGATCATGTCACCGGCGAGTTGGAGAAGCTTGCAAATCGAGAAAGATATTATGGCGATGATCAGATAAACACCGCCGCAAGTGGAGGAGGTATGGACATATGTCACATTGGTCAATCCTCTATTAATTTCCCTAATGTTAAACGTGATCTTCTTCTAAAGGATGTCCTTCATGCTCCACAAGCCAACAAAAACCTTGCTTCCATGTCTCGTTTGTCCACTGATAATAACATCTTCTTTGAAACTCATCCCAAGTATTTTCTTCATTAAGGATCGGGCAACGAGGGAGCTCCTCCATCACGGTAGATGCGTCAGTGGTCTATATCCTATCACATCAAGAGCTTTTAGCCGCAAGCGTCATCACCAAGTCTACTCCGTCGTCAAGCCGTCCTTAGAGAGGTGGCATCAAAGATTAGGTCATCCTTCATTAAAAATAGTTGATCAAGTAGTGAATAAAGGCAATCTTCAATTGTCTAGTCGTGAGAATAAAGAGTCTGTTTGTGATGCTTGTCAATGTGCCAAGAGTCACCAACTCCCCTATCCTAGATCAAAGAGTGTGTCTCATGCTCCGTTGGAACTGATATTCAGCGATGTATGGGGTCATGCCAGAGATTCCTTTGGAAGAAAGAAATATTATGTTAGTTTCATTGATGATTATAGCAAGTTTACATGGATATACTTACTTAAGTTCAAATCCGAAGTTTTCTCTGTCTTCCAAGAATTCCAAAAACTTGTTGAGTGTCAGTTTAACAAGAAAATCATTACAGTCCAGAGTGACTGGGGAGGAGATTATGAGAAACTCAACTCCTTCTTTCGAAGAATAGGCATTGAGCATCATGTTTCGTGTCCCCATGCACACCAACAGAACGGTTCTGCCGAATGCAAACACATCACACCGTTGAAGTTGGTCTGTCCCTTCTTGCTCATGCATCTATGCCTCTGAAATATTGGGATGAAGCTTTCATTGCCGCCACTTATCTTATCAATCGCTTGCCTAGTAAGGTCATTGGAAACATAACTCCCTTAGAACGATTGTTTCATCAAAAACCAGATTATAATTCCCTCAAAGTTTTTGGATGTGCATGCTATCTAAATCTTCGTCCATATAATCGCCAAAAACTAGAGTTTTGGTCCACTCAATGTGTCTTCCTTAGCTATAACAATCTTCATAAGGGCTACAAGTGTCTAGAAGTTTCAACTAGACGCATCTACATCTCTCGGGATGTGATTTTTGATGAAACTATTTTCCCTTTTGCCAAACTTCATTCAAATGCGGGAGCCCTTCTTCAAGCTTAAATCTCTCTTCTCTCGGATCCTTTGCCACGTACTGATCACGGGGGAGAATTAGTAGAACATGATCATGTGTCTAGTCCAGAAGAAAATTCAGAAACTAACGAAAAAATGCAGCTTTTGGCTATGATTTTATGTGTGCAGAAGAGGACGAAAACCGCGCGCGATCCGATGCAGATTTGGTGTAGAACTGCGGTTCCAGAGAAGGCACGCGATCCCGGGATGATAGCCGCGCGCGATCCCAGGCTGACAGCCCTGTCGCTCGGCGCGTAGCGGCGTTCCCCGCATCTCCTGAGGCGCCAAGTGGTTGGACCAGTCCACCTGCTGAGTCCGTGGCCGGCCGAGGTCCAGGTGTGGACCCAGATGGCGCGGGGCGCAGCCCGTCCGCACGCGTTGCATGGGAGTCGGCGTGCTCTGGGGCCGACAGCCCGACCAGGGTGGACCCCGCCAACAATGCCATGCGGAGCTCTCCTACTGAGGCGTCTGGTACGAGGCGGATCTCGCCGGATCCCACGCCCACCTTGGATCTGGAGCCCTGCAGCACGCTAGTCCAGGATGATTTGGCTGGATCTTCTGCGGCCGGTTCTGGTGATGTAGAAACTGTAACGTGTGTCACCGAAAATTCCTCAGCGCCATACCAGGTCAAAATCTGGATTATTCAAGCCTAAGGAATATAAGGACGGTACAGTAAGATATGATCCTCGCAAGTATGCTTTCCTCACTAGTTTAGGTGAACCTACTCATTTAGCCGAAGCTCTTGCTCACCAAGAATGGAAAGGGGCTATGGAAAATGAATACCAAGCACTCATGAAAAATAAAACGTGGCATCTTGTACCACCAACAAAGGGAAAGAATTTGATTGATTGCAAGTGGGTTTATAAGATTAAAAGAAAGTCTGATGGAAGTATAGATAGATACAAGGCTAGATTGGTTGCAAAAGGGTTTAAACAAAGATTTGGAATTGATTATGAGGATACCTTTAGCCCTGTTGTTAAGGCAACTACTATTCGACTTGTATTATCTATTGCTATTTCCAGAGGGTGGAGCTTACATCAGCTAGACGTCCAGAACGCGTTTCTTCATGGTGTTCTTGAGGAAGACGTGTTCATGCGGCAACCACCAGGGTATGAAAAAAAAGCACACCTCATTTTGTCTGTAAGTTAGACAAAGCTTTGTATGGCTTAAAACAGGCTCCAAGAGCCTGGTGTTCCAGGTTGAGCACTCAGTTACAACAACTTGGCTTTATTCCAAGCAAGGCAGATACCTCATTATTCTTCTATCACAAAGGCAACATCTCTATGTTTGTTCTTGTTTATGTTGATGATATAATTGTTGCTAGTTCCATCCCAGAAGCCACTACCTGTCTTCTCCGTGACCTTAATGTGGAGTTTGCACTCAAAGATTTGGGTGATCTTCATTATTTTCTTGGTATAGAAGTAAAACAGATCAAGGATGGAATACTTCTTACACAAGAGAAATACACCACAGATATTCTAAGAAGGGTAGGAATGGAACATTGCAAACCAGTAAGTACACCACTTTCCACTACTAAGAAACTTACAATTGAAGGAGGTGAATTACTTGGACCAAGTGATGCAACAAACTATAGGAGTGTTGTTGGTGCTCTACAATATTTAACGTTGACTAGGCCTGATATTTCATATTCTGTCAACAAAGTGTGTCAGTTTTTGCATGCACCAAGTACAGTTCATTGGACTGCAGTAAAGAGAATTCTGAGGTATCTAAAGTTTACAATGGGACTTGGAATCAAGATTGTTAAGTCATCATCCATGCTAGTTAGTGCATACTCAGATGTTGACTGGGCAGGGTGCCCTGATGATAGAAGGTCAACAGGTGGTTTTGCTGTTTTTCTGGGATCAAACCTTGTGTCATGGAGTGCAAGGAAACAGGCCACTATGTCAAGGTCTAGTACTAAAGCAAAATACAAAGCTCTTGCTAATGCAACTGCCGAAGTTATGTGGATTCAGACTCTCCTATATGAGTTGGGAATCAAAACTCCACAAGCTGCAAGGTTGTGGTGTGACAACATGCGACCTACCTTTCAGCGAATCCTGTGTTCCATGCACGTACAAAACACATAGAAGTTGTTTTTCATTTTGTGAGAGAAAGAGTAGCACGAAAGCTACTTGACATCAAGTTTATTCCCACAGGAGATCAACTTGCTGATGGCTTCACCAAACCACTTACTACGAGGAGACTGAATGAGTTCAAGTACAATCTAAACCTAGAGAAATTTTTATAGGTTTAGATTGAGGGAGGATGTTAGAATAGAGTTTGTAGAGATATCTGTTTAAACTGTATTCTGTTCCTATCTCTTCTTTTGTTCTGTTCTTCCTCTCCAAGTTATATTTCCCTCTCCCGATGTATTATGGAAGTATCCTAGCGATATTCCAAACCTTGTAAGCCACGACAATCCTTCCATAAATATACATGCGGCCCGAGTAAAGGGTACAACGCTTAATGTCAAATCTTACACGGCGGAGCAACCCTTTTGAAACCCATGAGCTTTTAGAAGAAGCGGCCTGGAAGTTGGCAATGTAGCCGTGGATACTTCGGCAACTGCGTCCTGCTAAAAATGTACCAATCAAGGCATATAGAAACTCCGAAGACTACGAAAGCAGGCCGAATCAAGACCGATGCACCAGAAACCTAAACCAACCAGGCCCCGAAAGACCTGCCGAAGACATAGCTCCACATGCTCTCTGTCAGTGTAAACACACCAACAGATCCAAGATAGGGCAAGGAGAACATTTTTCCTACCTTGGGGCAACGTCGCCGCTTCGCTGCCCCCAAACAAACATGATGACTCCCTAAAGAAAGTTTAAAAATCACGCATGATGATGTGCGACATGTCTGCGTCTGATGTTGATCTCACCGCCGCCCAAAACCGTGATCCGATGCCCTCTCCGATGGCCCAACAAGTCCGAACCATCAATGAAGATCTCTGCATCGAATCCCTCTGTCCGCCGTCGGCCATCACTAATGCCTCTAGCGTGCACCGCCTGACAAAGGCCGCTGCTCGAGCACACATCATCTTCGTTGTCCCACCGCAACCCTCCAGCACCTCCAAAGCTGCCCCTCCTCGATCCAGATCTTCCCACCGCTGTGGGCGACGCGCCTGGTGACGGTGAGAAGGAGTAGAAGATGGGTGTCGGCTAGGGTCAGTTGGCTGCTTGCCTCGTCGCCTCTTAGAAAACCATTGAAGACCATTGAAAAAACTTAGAGCATCTCCAACAGCTCCTTTATCTCTAAAGGAAAAAAAGCCTCTCCGATTGTTCCCGTAAAGTGGCCATACCTTTAGACGCTCTTGTAAAATTGCCCCTTTCTTCCCGCAGGTTTACAAAAAGATCATGCTTTTGTAAAGTTTTGACGGGCTAGTAACCACCTAAAACTTTACCGCACGGCTCACCGGAACGGCCCCCTCCCCCAACCTTGCTGGAACGCTGCCTCTCACTACAGTCGTCACGTGTGTTACTGTCTGTTGGGTCCTAGGGTATGATTGATTTTTTTAATTAAAAATAAAATAAAAACAGATTTAGGGAAAGCAATTTACAGGAAGTGACAAAAGTTACTCTCGGACAACTTCCACTAAATTTTATGGTCCGCAGAACTAGTTTTACGGAAAAAAATTTAATGGATTAAGTTTTACGGGAACTGAGTTTATAACTCCCACTAAGTTACAAAACTGACTTACAGGAACTGGCCAAACTGAAGGCCGGTGAACCTATAACCTACTACTCCCTCGGTTGCTAAATATAAGCCCTTTTAGAGATTCCGATACAAACTACATTAAAAGCAAAATTAGTGAAACTACGTTATAAAATATGTTTATATACATTCGTACGTAGTCTATGTTGAAATGGAAAGCATTATATATTAATCTTGCCGTGAGTTGCCCCTCTTGTACAGGTGCTTTAGAAGCAGAGTATGTGCTGCCTATATGTATTGAAGTGGACTTGATATCAGCAGTGAACATGATAAATGAGAAGGACTTGGATAGATCAGTGTTTGCATCATTGGTTGCTGAGAGCCTGAGATCAAACATCTTCTGTCTCTTCACACTATTTGTATTACTCAGATTACTCGTAGCCAAAATTTAATTAGTGATTACTTGGCTAGATATGCAAGAACTGAAAATACAACTGTTTTTTGGCTAGGTTCTGGCCTGCCAGAGGTGTTTAATCTTTCTAATACGGATTGTAAGGATGACGCTATTTGAGTAATACAAGATTTTACCCGCAAAATAATATAAATTTCTAAAAAGGCTTACATTTAGAAACGGAGGTAGCAGTATCTTTTTATAAAGGGCAGCTCTTTCAGATAATGCAGATAACGCAAGTTGGCTAATAATGTGTGAGCAGCGTGACAGCACATGACGATGGATCCGGCGGGGGATACGCCGTGGGGCGTGGGAAATATGCCGCGCTGAACGAAGCTTTTGGCAGAGCGCAGAAGCAGCCAACGGAATATGCAATGTAGATCACGTACAGCTGATCTGTGTGATGGCACTAGTCTGACAAGAGAGGACGAAAGTGGTAAGGAAAAAATGTGCGGCCCTGTACCGCGACGTTCATGGGAATCAGTGGATGCATGGATCCAACAACAGCAGCAATAGCCGCATGCGGCATGCCGTCGATCTTGGTCACATGCTCAAGATTACCCTGTCTGCTGGGATCATGTTCCTGAGATCTGCACCTGCCTGGCCAACTTGTGCCTGCTTGAATGCACTTCGCTCAATGGTACTGGTTTACAAATTGCGGTAGCCAGGTTGCTCATAATTAGAAAAAGAACACAAACGTGAAACCTAGGGGTATAAAATTGAATTAACTCCTTTTCTAATTATGAGCAATACTTCAATATATTCCAATGCTTAGGCAACGAATACACCACTTTCTAAAATAATGCAGTTTTCCTTAATCGGTTTATGAAAAGAGGTCGAGCAATACTTCAATGATGAGAAGTAGCGAGAGACGGGGACCGTCAGCAGGGTTTCTGGTGAAGAGCAGATTTTCTGCTCTCGGGGGCACATGCTTCCTTTACAACAACAATAACAACAACAAAAAATAAGGCCAAACAAGTTGGGAGATGGCCTAAGGGGGAACTGTGTGGTTAGCAAGGCATTGGACAATAATTTTTGGATCCACCAGATCAATACCGCACAGGGCCTCACCTTGACACATTTGTAGGAGTTCACCAACCTCTGGGAGATGGTTGCCGGTGTCACTCTAAAGCCAAGATAGACAAGACACTATTTCGTGAAAATTCACAACCAGCAGAGAGTACACCACATCCTCGGCTTACTTGGCGCAATTTGCGGGACTCACCTACGGTACCAATACTTCGATGATCTGGAAGATGTGGGCTCCTCCCAAATGCAAGTTCTTTGCTTGGCTAGTTCTCCAGAACCGAGTCTGGACGGCCGATCGTTTGTCTCGACGGGGATGGCCCAATTGCAACATTTGCCCCCTTTGCAAGCAAGTTCAAGAGTCTGCTGCCCACCTGCTATTTCAGTGTAGATTCACGAATAGAGTTTGGAACGAGATTACCATTTGGCTGGGAATCCATGACTGCTCACCAATGATTTGGTGAAATGAAGTTTCGGTTCGAACTTGGTGGCAAAAGACGGTGACAATGCGGATCATAAGAGAAAGGCTCTTGCCTCTGTTATGATTCTTGTCTCATGGGAGATATGGAAAGAACGAAATGCCAGCATTTTTCGCAACGCCGCGACTCCGACCACAATTATCGTCACGAGAATTAAAGAGGAGGCCTACCCGTGGACTTTGGTTGGGGCCAAGCATTTGAGTAGTCTTATATTACGAGAGTAGTCTTTTCTTTTAGTCGCGTTGCGACATATGTCTGAACCTCCTCTCTTATTTAATAAAAATGGCAAATCTTTTGTCTGGTTTAAAAAAAAACATTTAATCCCAAACAAGTTGGGGTAGGCTAAAGGTGAAACACATAAAATCTCGCGACCAACTCATGGCTCTGGCACATGAATAGCAAGATTTCAAGCCCCCCTGTCCATAGCTAGTTCAAAGTTACGTCCCAACGAAAATCTTTTAGGTTTCATCTCCATAAGAGTGGCTGAGTTTTTACGTTGTCTCGCCAAGCCTATCCAACCACCTGGCTTGGGACCGGCTATGTTGAGACAACATAGGCGAAGTTGGGCACATGCTTCCTTTACTTCAACTATTTTTAAAGCAATTGAGAAGTTTAAAAAAATGGTGTGTAGATATTAAATTTCTCAAAGAAGCTCAGAGACGTTCTGCGATCTTTTCAGTTTTGTCATGTCGGTCTTTACCTGACTTGTACTGTGTTATTATTTATGATATGAAATGAGACATGTATTACAATGCAAAAAAAAATTCCTGAAGGTTTAAAGCCCCCCTTAGGCGAGACACACTCTGATCAAAACCTGGGCACGGGCCACATCACTTGACTCGAAAGCCTAAATCCCAGCCAAAAGCCCAAAAGCACAAAAGAAAGGGTATATTTTTATTATCCTGAAAATATGTTTAATATTTAAATAGAAAATATACCCTTTTGAGAAATAAATAGAAAATATACCTTTTTCCAGTTGTTGGGATGGGCCCGAGCTCGGCCGCAAAGCCTGGCTTGAAACTTTACAAGTCTACGCGGGAAGCAAAATCAGGACGTGGAATCTCCCAATTCTAAGGGAGCTTCTATTCGGCGCTATTAGCGTCATTAAGGTGCTGGCGCTTGCAAGGGGCGCGTATTGGGCCGGCCCAGTAACCTGCACAAGAAATGAAACGCTAAGAAAAAAACTGAATGACAGCGCCAATTAGGGGAGCAACTAACCGAGGAGCGCTTGTTTGGGAGCCTTTCTAAGGGTCAATTGGCGCGCTCTCAGCCACCAGCACGTGTCATGCTCTGAGCGCTCCCTTCAGATTTTATTTTTGTTTTATTTTTCGCACGTGTTTTGGCTTTTTAGATGTTTTTTTTTGGTTTTTTTGGCTTTTCGGTTTTTCATCGGTCTTTCTTAGTTTTTTGACAAAAAAATTAAAAATAATTTTTTTGTGTGAAAAATGCACTCTTTCTTTTGCTTTCGCGAGAGGCGTGATTTTGCTTCCACGAGAGGCAGGACCGTGCCTCTTGAAAATGAAAAAAAATGTGTTTTCTTTTTCTTTTAATTTCGTGAGAGGCACGGTTTTACTTTTGCGAGAGACACGGCCGTGCCTCTCGAAAATATAAAAGAACGTGTTTTTTCACGAGATGCACGGTTTTGCTTCCGCAAGAGGCATGGATTTGCTTTCGCGAGAACCATGGCTGTGCCTCCCAGAAACAAAAAAACACATTTTCTTTTTGTTCTTTCCGTGAGAGACACGGTTTTGCTTTTATGAGAAGCACATATTTTCTTACGCAAGAGGCATGGTCGAGCCTCTCGAAAACGTCTTTCGAAAGATTACCTTTTGTCCTTTGCAAAAACCACATGAAAACTTTGATCTTAGAAGAAACCTTCATTTTTCAATTATGTTTCTGCGGAAAATAGGTCCAGAGTCCATAAGATCCGCATACATGGGCTTTAGAGTGAATACACCATCAGTGGTTAACTTGTAATTTTAAATTTATAAAATTATTAATATATATTGTGCACAACATTCTTATTTTATTTAAAAAATAGAGGTGCTATGGTGCGATCAAGAACGCTAGCACCTAAGCTTTGAGAGCACTGGATATTATCCCAGCTGTTATATGTACTAGTGGTTGGGGCACCACCCTGTAGCACCAAAACAA
The DNA here is from genome assembly GCF_002162155.2 of Triticum dicoccoides. Lineage (NCBI taxonomy): Eukaryota > Viridiplantae > Streptophyta > Magnoliopsida > Poales > Poaceae > Triticum > Triticum dicoccoides. Next base: position 507,510,911 of record NC_041392.1, read on the forward strand.
CAACAACAACAACAAAGCCTTTAGTCCCAAACAAGTTGGGGTAGGCTAGGGGTGAAACCCATAAGATCTCGCAACCAACTCATGGCTCTGGCACATGGATAGCAAGCTTCCACGCACCCCTGTCCATAGCTAGCTCTTTGTCGATACTCCAATCCTTCAGGTCTTTCTTAACGGACTCCTCCCATGTCAAAATCGATCGACCCCGCCCTCTCTTGACATTCTCCGCACGCTTTAGCCGTCCGCTATGCACTGAAGCTTCTGCAGGCCTGCGCTGAATATGCCCAAACCATCTCAAACGATGTTGGACAAGCTTCTCCTTAATTGGTGCTACCCCAACTCTATCTCGTATATCATCATTCCGGACTCGATCCTTCCTCGTGTGGCCACACATCCATCTCAACATACGCATCTCCGCCACACCTAACTGTTGAACATGTCGCCTTTTAGTCGGCCAACACTCCGTGCCATACAACATTGCGGGTCGAACCGCCCTGTTGGAAATATGCCCTAGAGGCAATAATAAATTGATTATTATTATATTTCCTTGTTCATGATAATCGTTTATTATCCATGCTAGAATTGTATTGATAGGAAACTCAGATACATGTGTGGATACATAGACAACACCATGTCCCTAGTAAGCCTCTAGTTGACTAGCTCGTTAATCAATAGATGGTTACGGTTTCCTGACCATGGACATTGGATGTCGTTGATAACGGGATCACATCATTAGGAGAATGATGTGATGGACAAGACCCAATCCTAAGCCTAGCACAAGATCATGTAGTTCGTATGCTAAAGCTTTTCTAATGTCAAGTATCATTTCCTTAGACCATGAGATTGTGCAACTCCCGGATACCGTAGGAGTGCTTTGGGTGTGCCAAACGTCACAACGTAACTGGGTGGCTATAAAGGTACACTACGGGTATCTCTGAAAGTGTCTGTTGGGTTGGCACGAATCGAGATTGGGATTTTGTCACTCCGTGTAAACGGAGAGGTATCTCTGGGCCCACTCGGTAGGACATCATCATAATGTGCACAATGTGACCAAGGGGTTGATCACGGGATGATGTGTTACGGAACGAGTAAAGAGACTTGCCGGTAACGAGATTGAACAAGGTATCGGTATACCGACGTGATCTTGACGTGAGCACATGCCTTGACGTGATCTTGAAGGTGTTCAAGATGGATCAGTCAAAGAAGGAGTTCTTGCCTGAGTTGTAAGGTATGAAGTTAAGACTTAAAGCTCGACCATGGCAGAATAGAGAGAAAGGAACGAAGGTCGTCCCCTATGCTTAAGACATAGGCTCTACAGTATGCTATGCTGTGTACCGCACCTGAAGTGTGCTTTACCATGAGTCAGTCAAGGGGTACAAGAGTGATCCAAGAATGGATCACAGGACAGCGGTCAAAGTTATCCTTAGTAACTAGTGGACTAAGGAATTTTCTCAATTATGGAGGTGGTAAAAGAGTTCGTCGTAAAGGGTTACGTCGATGCAAGCTTAACACCTATCCGGATAGCTCTGAGTAGAGATACCGGATACGTATAATGGAGCAACAATTTAGAATAGCTCCAAGTAGAACAGTTATTTGGAATAGCTCCAAATAGAACGTGGTAGCTGCATCTAGGAGATGACATAGAGATTTGTAAAGCACACACGGATCTGAAAGATTCAGACCCGTTGACTAAAACCTCTCTCACAAGCAACATGATCAAACCCAGAACTCTTTGGGTGTTAGTCACATGGGGATGTGACCTTGAGTGTTAATCACATATCGATGTGAACTAGATTATTGACTCTAGTGCAAGTGGGAGACTGTTGGAAATATGCCCTAGAGGCAATAATAAATTGATTATTATTATATTTCCTTGTTCATGATAATCGTTTATTATCCATGCTAGAATTGTATTGATAGGAAACTCATATACATGTGTGGATACATAGACAACACCATGTCCCTAGTAAGCCTCTAGTTGACTAGCTCGTTGATCAATAGATGGTTACGGTTTCCTGACCATGGACATTGGATGTCATTGATAACGGGATCACATCATTAGGAGAATGATGTGATGGACAAGACCCAATCCTAAGCCTAGCACAAAGATCGTGTAGTTCGTATGCTAAAGCTTTTCTAATGTCAAGTATCTTTTCCTTAGACCATGAGATTGTGCAACTCCCGGATACCGTAGGAGTGCTTTGGGTGTACCAAACGTCACAACGTAACTGGGTGGCTATAAAGGTGCATTACAGGTATCTCCGAAAGTGTCTGTTGGGTTGGCACGAATCGAGACTGGGATTTGTCACTCCGTGTAAACGGAGAGGTATCTCTGGGCCCACTCGGTAGGACATCATCATAATGTGCACAATGTGACCAAGGGGTTGATCACGGGATGATGTGTTACAGAACGAGTAAAGAGACTTGCCGGTAACGAGATTGAACAAGGTATCGGTATACCGACGATCGAATCTCGGGCAAGTACCATACCGCTAGACAAAGGGAATTGTATACGGGATCGATTGAGTCCTTGACATCGTGGTTCATCCGATGAGATCATCGTGGAACATGTGGGAGCCAACATGGGTATCCAGATCCCGCTGTTGGTTATTGACCGGAGAACGTCTCGGTCATGTCTGCATGTCTCCCGAACCCGTAGGGTCTACACACTTAAGGTTCGATGACGCTAGGGTTATAAAGGAAGCTTGTATGTGGTTACCGAATGTTGTTCGGAGTCCCGGATGAGATCCCGGACGTCACGAGGAGTTCCGGAATGGTCCGGAGGTAAAGATTCATATATAGGAAGTCCTGTTTCGGCCATCGGGACAAGTTTCGGGGTCATCGGTATTGTACCGGGACCACCGGAAGGGTCCCGGGGGCCCACCGGGTGGGCCACCTGCCCCGGGGGGCCACATGGGCTGTAGGGGGTGCGCCTTGGCCTACATGGGCCAAGGGCACCAGCCCCTAGAGGCCCATGCGCCAAGATATAGGAAAAAGGGGAGAGTCCTAAAGGGGGAAGGCACCTCCGAGGTGCCTTGGGGAGGATGGACTCCTCCCCCCCTCTTAGCCGCACCCTTTCCTTGGAGGAAGGGACAAGGCTGCACCTCCCCCCTCTCCCCTGCCCCTATATATAGTGGAGGGGAGGGAGGGCATCCATACCTGAGCCCTTGGCGCCTCCCTCCCTCCCGTGACACCTCCTCCTCTCCCGTAGGTGCTTGGCGAAGCCCTGCAGGATTGCCACGCTCCTCCATCACCACCACGCCGTTGTGCTGCTGCTGGATGGAGTCTTCCTCAACCTCTCCCTCTCTCCTTGCTGGATCAAGGCGTGGGAGACATCGTCGAGCTGTACGTGTGTTGAACGCGGAGGTGCCGTCCGTTCGGCACTAGGATCATCGGTGATCTGAATCACGACGAGTACGACTCCATCAACCCCGTTCACTTGAACGCTTCCGCTTAGCGATCTACAAGGGTATGTAGATGCACTCCCCTTTCTACTCGTTGCTGGTCTCTCCATAGATAGATCTTGGTGTTACGTAGGAAAAATTTTGAATTTCTGCTACGTTCCCCAACAGTGGTATCAGAGCTAGGTCTATTGCGTAGATTCTTTGCACGAGTAGAACACAAAGTAGTTGTGGGCGTCGATATTGTTCAATATGCTTGTCGTTACTAGTCTTATCTTGATTCGGCGGCATCGTGGGATGAAGCGGCCCGGACCAACCTTACACGTATGCTTACGTGAGACCGGTTCCACCGACAAACATGCACTAGTTGCATAAGGTGGCTGGCGGGTGTCTGTCTCTCCCACTTTAGTCGGATCGGATTCGATGAAAAGGGTCCTTATGAAGGGTAAATAGCAATTGGCATATCACGTTGTGGTTCATGCGTAGGTAAGAAACGTTCTTGCTAGAAACCCATAGCAGCCACGTAAAACATGCAAACAACAATTAGAGGACGTCTAACTTGTTTTTGCAGGGTATGCTATGTGATGTGATATGGCCAAAAAGGATGTGATGACTGATATATGTGATGTATGAGATTGATCATGTTCTTGTAATAGGAATCACGACTTGCATGTCGATGAGTATGACAACCGGCAGGAGCCATAGGAGTTGTCTTTATTTATTTGTGACCTGCGTGTCAACTTAAACGTCATGTAATTACTTTACTTTATTGCTAACCGTTAGCCATAGTAGTAGAAGTAATAGTTGGCGAGGCAACTTCATGAAGACACGATGATGGAGATCATGATGATGGAGATCATGGTGTCATGCCGGTGACGATGATGATCATGGAGCCCCGAAGATGGAGATCAAAAGGAGCAAAGTGATGATGGCCATATCATGTCACTATTTGATTGCATGTGATGTTTATCATGTTTATACATCTTATTTGCTTAGAACGACGATAGTAAATAAGATGATCCCTTACAACAATTTCAAGAAGTGTTCTCCCCTAACTGTGCACCGTTGCGACAGTTCGTGTTTCTAAGCACCACGTGATGATCGGGTGTTAGATTCTAACGTTCACATACAACGGGTGTAAGACAGATTTACACACGCGAAACACTTAGGGTTAACTTGACGAGCCTAGCATGTACAGACATGGCCTCGGAACACGGAGACCGAAAGGTCGAACATGAGTCGTATAGAAGATACGATCAACATGAAGATGTTCACCGATGATGACTAGTCCGTCTCACGTGATGATCGGACACGGCCTAGTTTGACTCGGATCATGTGATCACTTAGATGACTAGAGGGATGTCTATCTGAGTGGGAGTTCATAAGATGAACTTAATTATCCTGAACATAGTCAAAAGGTTTTTGCAAATTATGTCGTAGCTCACGCTTTAGTTCCACTGTTTAGATATGTTCCTAGAGAAAGTTTAGTTGAAAGTTGATAGTAGCAATTATGCGGACTAGGTCCGTAAACTGAGGATTGTCCTCATTGCTTCATAGAAGGCTTATGTCCTTAATGCACCGCTCAGTGTGCTGAACCCCAAACATCGTTTGTGGATGTTGCGAACATCTGACATACACGTTTTGATAACTACGTGATAGTTCAGTTAAACGGTTTAGAGTTGAGGCACCAAAGACGTTTTTGAAACATCGCGAAACATATGAGATGTTTTGAGGGCTGAAATTGGGATTTCAGGCTCGTGCCCATGTCAAGAGGTATAAGACCTCCGATGACTTTCTTAACCTGCAAACTAAGGAGAAAAGCTCAATTGTTGAGCTTGTGCTCAGATTGTCTGAGTACAACAATCATTTGAATCGAGTGGGAGTTGATCTTCCAGATAAGACAGTGATGGTTCTCCAAAGTCATTGCCACCAAGCTGTTAGAGCTTCGTGATGAACTATAACATATCAGGGATAGATATGATGATCCTTGAGGTATTCGCGATGTTTGACACCGCGAAAGTAGAAATCAAGAAGGAGCATCAATTGTTGATGGTTGGTGGAACCAATAGTTTCAAGAAGGGCAAGGGCAAGAAGGGATACTTCATGAAACGGCAAATCAGCTGCTGCTCTAGTGAAGAAACCCAAGGTAAAACCCAAACCCGAGACTAAGTGCTTCTGTAATAAGGGGAACAACCACTAGAGCAGAATTACCCTAGATACTTGGTAGATAAGAAGGCTGGCAAGGTCGATAGAAGTATATTGGATATACATTGTGTTAATGTGTACTTTGCTAGTACTCCTAGTAGCACCAGGGTATTAGATACCGGTTCGGTTGCTAAGTGTTAGTAACTCGAAACAAAAGGCTACGGAATAAACGGAGACTAGCTAAAGGTGAGCTGACGATATGTGTTGGAAGTTTTTCCAAGCTTGATATGATCAAGCATCGCACGCTCCCTCTACCAAAGAGATTGGTGTTAAACCTAAATAATTGTTATTTGGTGTTTGTGTTGAGCATAGACATGATTGGATTACGTCTATCGCAATACGGTTATTCATTTAAGGAGAATAATGGTTACTCTGTTTATTTGAATAATACCTTCAATGGTCTTACACCTAAAATGAATGGTTTATTAAATCTCGATCGTAGTGATACACATGTTCATGCCAAAAGATAGTAATGATAGAACCACCTACTTGTGGCACTGCCACGTAAGTCATATCGGTATAAAACGCATGAAGAAGCTCCATATTGATGGATCTTTGGGCTCACTCGTTTTTGAAAAGTTTGAGACATGCGAACCATGTCTATTGGTGTATATGCATGAAGAAACTCCATGCAAATGGACCGTTTTGACTCACTTGATTTTGAATCACTTGGGACATGCAAATCATACCACATGGGCAAGATGACTGAAAAGCCTCATTTTCAGTAAGATGGAACAAGATAGCAACTTGTTGGAAGTAACACATTTTGATGTGTGCAGTCCAATGAGTGCTGAGGCATGCAGTGAATATCGTTATGTTCTTACTTCACAGATGATTCGAGTAGATGTTGAGAATATTTACTTGATGAAACACAAGTCTGAATTATTGAATGGTTCAAGTAATTTCAGAGTGAAGTAGAAGATCATTGTGACAAGAGGATAAAATGTCTATGATATGATCATAGAGATGAATATCTGAGTTACGAGTTTTGGCACACAATTAAGACATTGTGGAAATTGTTTCATAATTAATACCGCCTGGAACACCATAGTGTGATGGTGTGTCCAAACGTCATAGTTGCACCCTATTGGATATGGTGCATACCATGATGTCTTTTATCGAGTTACCACTATCGTTCATGGGTTAGGCATTAGAGACAACCACATTCACTTTAAATAGGGCACCACATAATTTCGTTGAGACGACACCGTATGAACTATGGTTTGGAGAAACCTAAGTTGCCGTTTCTTGAAAGTTTGGGGCTGCGACGCTTATGTGAAAAGGTTTCAGGTTGATAAGCTCGAACCCAAAGCAGATAAAATGCATCTTCATAGGACACCCAAAAACAGTTGGGTATACCTCCTAATTCAGATCCGAAAGCAATAGGGATTGTTTCTTGAATCGGGTCCTTTTTCGAGGAAAGGTTTCTCTCGAAAAGTTGAGTGGGAGGATGGTGGAGACTTGATGAGGTTATTGAACCGTCACTTCAACAAGTGTGTAGCAGGGCACAGGAAGTTGTTCCTGTGGCACGTACACCAACTGAAGTGGAAGCTTATGATAGTGATCATGAAACTTCGGATCGAGTCACTACCAAACCTCGTGGGATGACAAGGATGCGTACTACTTCAGAGTGGTAAGTAATCCTGTCTTGGAAGTCATGTTGCTAGACAACAATGAACCTACGAGCTATGGAGAAGCGATGGTGGGCCCGGATTCCGATAAATGGCTCAAGGCCATAAAACCCGAGAGAGGATCCATGTATGAAAACAAAGTGTAGACTTTGGAAGAACTACTTGATGGTCGTAAGGCTGTTAGGTACATATGGATTTTGAAAGGAAGACAGACAATGATGGTAAGTGTCACCATTGAGAAAGCTCGACTTGTCGTTAAGATGTTTTTCGACAAGTTCAAGGAGTTGACTACGATGAGACTTTCTCACTCGTAGCGATGCTAAGAGTCTGTTGGAATTATATTAGCAATTACTGCATTATTTACGAAATCTTGCAGATAGGATGTCAAAACATTGTTTCCTCGACGATTCTTGAGGAAAGGTTGTATGTGATACAACCGGAAGGTTTTGTCCATCCTGAAATATGCTAATAAGTATGCAAAGCTCCAGCAATCCTTCTGAGGACTGGAGTGAGCATCTCGGAGTTGGAATGTATGCTTTGATGATGATCAAAGATTTTGGGTGTATACAAAGTTTATGAGAAACTTGTATTTCCAAAGAAGTGAGTGGGAGCACTATAGAATTTCTGATGAGTATATGTTGTTGACATATTAATGATCGGAAATGACGTAGAATTTCTGGAAAGCATAAAGGGTTATTTGGAAAGTATTTTTCAATGGAAAAACCTGGATTAAGCTGCTTGAGCATTGAGCATCAAGATCTATAAGGATAGATTAAAACGCTTAATAGTACTTTCAAATGAGCACATGCCTTGACGTGATCTTGAAGGTGTTCAAGATGGATCAGTCAAAGAAGGAGTTCTTGCCTGAGTTGTAAGGTATGAAGTTAAGACTTAAAGCTCGACCATGGCAGAATAGAGAGAAAGGAACGAAGGTCGTCCCCTATGCTTAAGACATAGGCTCTACAGTATGCTATGCTGTGTACCGCACCTGAAGTGTGCTTTACCATGAGTCAGTCAAGGGGTACAAGAGTGATCCAAGAATGGATCACAGGACAGCGGTCAAAGTTATCCTTAGTAACTAGTGGACTAAGGAATTTTCTCGATTATGGAGGTGGTAAAGGGGTTCGTCGTAAAGGGTTACGTCGATGCAAGCTTAACACCTATCCGGATAGCTCTGAGTAGAGATACCGGATACGTATAATGGAGCAACAATTTAGAATAGCTCCAAGTAGAACAGTTATTTGGAATAGCTCCAAATAGAACGTGGTAGCTGCATCTAGGAGATGACATAGAGATTTGTAAAGCACACACGGATCTGAAAGGTTCAGACCCGTTGACTATAACCTCTCTCACAAGCATAACATGATCAAACCCAGAACTCATCGAGTGTTAATCACATGGTAAATGTGAACTAGATTATTGACTCTAGTAAACTCTTTGGCTGTTAGTCACATGGGGATGTGACCTTGAGTGTTAATCACATATCGATGTGAACTAGATTATTGACTCTAGTGCAAGTGGGAGACTGTTGGAAATATGCCCTAGAGGCAATAATAAATTGATTATTATTATATTTCCTTGTTCATGATAATCGTTTATTATCCATGCTAGAATTGTATTGATAGGAAACTCAGATACATGTGTGGATACATAGACAACACCATGTCCCTAGTAAGCCACTAGTTGATTAGCTCGTTAATCAATAGATGGTTACGGTTTCCTGACCATGGACATTGGATGTCGTTGATAACGGGATCACATCATTAGGAGAATGATGTGATGGACAAGACCCAATCCTAAGCCTAGCACAAGATCATGTAGTTCGTATGCTAAAGCTTTTCTAATGTCAAGTATCATTTCCTTAGACCATGAGATTGTGCAACTCCCGGATACCGTAGGAGTGCTTTGGGTGTGCCAAACGTCACAACGTAACTGGGTGGCTATAAAGGTACACTACGGGTATCTCTGAAAGTGTCTGTTGGGTTGGCACGAATCGAGATTGGGATTTTGTCACTCCGTGTAAACGGAGAGGTATCTCTGGGCCCACTCGGTAGGACATCATCATAATGTGCACAATGTGACCAAGGGGTTGATCACGGGATGATGTGTTACAGAACGAGTAAAGAGACTTGCCGGTAACGAGATTGAACAAGGTATCGGTATACCGACGATCAAATCTCGGGCAAGTACCATACCGCTAGACAAAGGGAATTGTATACAGGATCGATTGAGTCCTTGACATCGTGGTTCATCCGATGAGATCATCGTGGAACATGTAGGAGCCAACATGGGTATCCAGATCCCGCTGTTGGTTATTGACCGGAGAACGTCTCGGTCATGTCTGCATGTCTCCCGAACCCGTAGGGTCTACACACTTAAGGTTCGATGACGCTAGGGTTATAAAGGAAGCTTGTATGTGGTTACCGAATGTTGTTCGGAGTCCCGGATGAGATCTCGGACGTCACGAGGAGTTCTGGAATGGTCCGGAGGTAAAGATTCATATATAGGAAGTCCTATTTCGGCCATCGGGACAAGTTTCGGGGTCATCGGTATTGTACCGGGACCATCGGAAGGGTCCCGGGGGCCCACCGGGTGGGGCCACCTGCCCCGGGGGGCCACATGGGCTGTAGGGGGTGCGCCTTGGCCTACATGGACCAAGGGCACCAGCCCCTAGAGGCCCATGCGCCAAGATATAGGAAAAAGGGGAGAGTCCTAAAGGGGGAAGGCACCTCCGAGGTGCCTTGGGGAGGATGGACTCCTCCCCCCCTCTTAGCCGCACCCTTTCCTTGGAGGAAGGGGCAAGGCTGCGCCTCCCCCCTCTCCCCTGCCCCTATATATAGTGGAGGGGAGGGAGGGCATCCATACCTGAGCCCTTGGCGCCTCCCTCCCTCCCGTGACACCTCCTCCTCTCCCGTAGGTGCTTGGCGAAGCCCTGCAGGATTGCCACGCTCCTCCATCACCACCACGCCGTTGTGCTGCTGCTGGATGGAATCTTCCTCAACCTCTCCCTCTCTCCTTGCTGGATCAAGGCGTGGGAGACATCGTCGAGCTGTACGTGTGTTGAACGCGGAGGTGCCGTCCGTTCGGCACTAGGATCATCGGTGATCTGAATCACGACGAGTACGACTCTATCAACCCTGTTCACTTGAACGCTTCCGCTTAGCGATCTACAAGGGTATGTAGATGCACTCCCCTTTCTACTCGTTGCTGGTCTCTCCATAGATAGATCTTGGTGTTACGTAGGAAATTTTTTGAATTTCTGCTACGTTCCCCAACACGCCCTCCTGTAGAACTTGCCTTTTAGCTTTTGTGGCACTCTCTTGTCACAGAGAATGCCAGAAGCTTGGCGCCACTTCATCCATCCGGCTTTGATTCGATGGTTCACATCTTCATCAATACCCCCATCCTCCTGCAATATTGACCCCAAATACCGAAAGGTGTCCTTCCAAGGTACCACCTGGCCATCAAGGCTAACCTCCTCCTCCTCACAGCTAGTAGTACTGAAACCGCACATCATGTACTCGGTTTTAGTTCTACTAAGTCTAAACCCTTTCGATTCCAAGGTTTGTCTCCATAACTCTAACTTTCTATTTACCCCCGTTCGACTATCGCCAACTAGCACCACATCATCCGCAAAGAGCATACACCATGGGATATCTCCTTGTATACCCCTTGTGACCTCATCCATCACCAATGCAAAAAGATAAAGGCTCAAAGCTGACCCCTGATGCAGTCCTATCTTAATCGGGAAGTCATCGGTGTCGGCATCACTTGTTCGAACACTTGTCACAATATTATTGTACATGTCCTTGATGAGGGTAATGTACTTTGCTGGGACTTTGTGTTTCTCCAAGGCCCACCACATGACATTCCGCGGTATCTTATCATAGGCCTTCTCCAAGTCAATGAACACCATATGCAAGTCTTATGCTCCCTATATCTCTCCATAAGTTGTCGTACCAAGAAAATGGCTTCCATGGTCGACCTCCCAGGCATGAAACCAAACTGATTTTTGGTCACGCTTGTCATTCTTCTTAAGCGGTGCTCAATGACTCTCCCCCATAGCTTCATTGTATGGCTCATCAGCTTAATTCCATGGTAATTAGTACAACTCTGAATACCCCCCTTGTTCTTGAAGATTGGTACTAATATACTCCGTCTCCATTCTTCTGGCATCTTGTTTGCCCAAAAATGAGGTTGAAAAGCTTGGTTAGCCATACTATCGCTATGTCCCCAAGACCTTTCCACACCTCAATGGGGATACAATCAGGGCCCATCGCCTTGCCTCCTTTCATATTTTTTAAAGCCTCCTTCACCTCAGACTCCTGGATGCGCCGCACAAAACGCATGCTGGTCTCATCAAAGGAGTCATTCAGTTCAATGGTAGAACTCTCATTCTCCCAATTGAACAGCTTGTCGAAGTACTCCCGCCATCTATGCTTAATCTCTTCGTCCTTCACCAAGAGTTGGCCTGCTCCGTCCTTGATGCATTTGACTTGGCCAATATCCCTCGTCTTCCTCTCCCGGATCTTAGCCATCTTATAGATGTCCCTTTCACCTTCTTTCGTGCCTAACCGTTGGTAGAGGTCCTCATATGCCCGACCCCTTGCTTCACCAACAGCTCGCTTTGCGGCCTTCTTCGCCATCTTGTACTTCTCTATGTTGTCTGCACTCCTATCCAGGTATAGGCGTCTGAAGCAATCTTTCTTCTCTTTAAGCGCCTTCTGGACATCATCATTCCACCACCAGGTATCCTTATCTTCGCTTCTCCTTCCCCTGGACACTCCAAACTCCTCCGAGGCCACCTTACGAATGCAAGTCGCCATCTTCATCCACACATTGTCTGCATCCCCTCCTTCCTCCCAAGGGCCCTCCTTAAATACCCTCTCCTTGAACACCTGAGCTACCTCCCCCTTGAGCTTCCACCACTTCGTTCTAGCGACCTTGGCACGCTTATCCCGCTGGACACGACTCCGAAAGCGGAAGTCAGCAACCACCAGCTTATGCTGGGGTACAACACTCTCCCCAGGTATCACCTTACAGTCTAGGCATGCACGCCTATCTTCTCTTCTCGAGAGGATGAAATCAATCTGGCTAGAGTGTTGGCCACTACTAAAAGTCACCAGATGTGATTCTCTCTTTCTAAAGAGGGTGTTAGCTACAATCATGTTGTAGGCTAGAGCAAAGCTTAAGACATCTTCTCCTTCTTGATTCCTGATGCCATAGCCAAAGCCCCCATATGCGCCCCTTCAAAACCTGTGTTAGATGTACCCACGTGGCCATTGAGGTCTCCTCCTATGAAGAGCTTCTCACCAATCGGTACACTCCTAACCATGTCTTCCAAGCTTTCCCAGAACTCTCTCTTGGTGTTCTCATTGTGGCCTACTTGCGGGGCATATGCGCTGATAACATTGAGAACCAAGTCCTCAGCTACCAGCTTGACCAGGATAATCCGGTCCCCACGTCTCCTGACGTCTACCACTCCATACTTGAGGCTCTTGTTGATCAAGATGCCTACGCCATTTCTGTTTGCAGCCGTCCCCGTGTACCACAGCTTGAAGCCGGTATCCTCCACCTCCTTCGCCTTCTGTCCTCTCCATTTGGTTTCTTGGACGCAAAGGATATCAACACCTCTCCTCACTGCTGCATCAACTAACTCCCGGAGCTTCCCTATCAGAGACCCTACGTTCCAGCTATCTAAGCGAATCCTCCTAGGCTCGGCTAGCTTCCTTACCCTTCGCACTCGTCGAGTCAAATGCGAAGACCCTTGCTCATTTTCCACTACATCCGGGCGCCGATGTAGCGCGCCACTAAGGATGCGACGACCCGATCCTCGCTCACTTGCCACCGTATCCGGATCAAGATACGGCGCGCCACTTGGGGGGTGACGGCCCGGCCCTTGCCCATTTTCCACCACACCCGGGTTCTGATGTGGCGCGTCGCTGAGAGGGTTACGCCCCAACGAAAATCTTTTGGGTTTCATCTCCATAAGAGTGGCTGAGTTTTTACGTTGGCTCGCCAAGCCTATCACAACCCTCCTCCTTTACCCGGGCTTGGGACCGGCTATGTTGAGACAACATAGGCGGACCACCCTGTAGCGCCGCTTAAGAGAAAATTGTACGCATGTTTCCATTTAAAAAAATACACAAAATCCTAGCCTCTGTCTAAAAAAGCATCTCAGAAAAAAAACCCTCACCTACATCTAAAAAAAGAAGTAAAAAAGAAAAAAATACCACCGCAGTCTACCAGCAAGTGTCACTTTGCATAATCCTCCATTTAAAAAATACGAGAGGTCCTTACCTCCATTTAAAAAGAAAAAATACATTTAAAAAATAATCCGTGTCTTCATCTAAAAAATCCAAAAGATTTCTCGCCGCGGCCAACCAACTTGCGTCATGTGGCATAACTGGTTGGCCGCCCTTCACACGTAGCTTAATGGGTTTAATATAGCCTGACTTTTCTTTAGCAGAATGTATATAGCCTAACTTACCAATCTCACTTGATTGGGTCTAAATCTGTCATAAGCTCCTACTCTCTCCGTATCGAAATATATGATGCTACATTCCGGTACAAAGGGAGTAGGAGGCAAGAAGAATCTCACATGTCAAAACATGGATAGGATGCACGGGGCTGCTATACCGCGAATCCTAATCGGCACTCAGTGCGACAAATTGCCGTAGCATCGCATAGGTGCTCGAGCGAGCGAAACTGAGATGGGCCAGCCCACTTAGAGAGCGAGACGCCTAGTTTTGGGGAAGGTTTTTGACCGGGTTTGGGAGCATTCTTAAATGTTCCTGAACCGTTTTTTCTTAACAGATTTATGGATTTTCCTTTTGGTTTTTGTATTTTTTTCTTTTTTGTTTCTTTTGTTTTTTTCATAACTTCACAAATTTCAAAAAAAGAATCAGAATACAAAAATGTTTGCAATTTCCAATTTTTGTTCAAGTTTTTAAATAGTTTTTGATGTAGGGTAGAACCCTAATCGACCGATTTTTCACGAAAGAAGCGGATCCCGCAAAGAACACGAAAAACACGAGGAGGGAAACGAGGGAAAACACGAGGGAAACATGAGAGAAACACTAAACCAACAAGAAATAGTCACACATGTGCTAGATCCTCGAGTACATAAGAGATCACACGATCCACAGACAACCAAGGACGATACAAAGGTAGCCGGTCTTCTCCGTGAGGAGGTTTTGAATCCACAAGGGGATCTTCCCTTAGAGGGGTCTTGAATCCAAAGGAATCTTCTCCGAAGAGGGGCCGCGGTCTCTCTCGTGGAGTAGATCCGAAGTGGATGAGCAATGCTCTATCTCTAAAAGGAGCTAAACCAATGCTAACCCTAGCTAGGATGAATA
>NC_041392.1:507525682-507562946 GCF_002162155.2 Triticum dicoccoides
AAAGGAGGGGTACATGGGCTTCAGGCCCGAAACTGGACGCAACTAGGTACCGGACGTCCGCTAGGGACCGGTCGTCCGATGTCTCATGGGCGGCTGGACGTCCAGTGGTCGCCAGTTGTCCGCTCGTTCTGGCTCGGATGCTGGTGTAGCGGATTTCCGGAAGAGGCCGGTCGTTTGGTCGCCGGACTTCCGCTCGTTTGGCTCGGGTGCAGGGGCACCGATCGTCCAGTCCGGGTTGGACGTCCGCTCGTTGTAGCTCGGCTGGGGCTTCGGGCGCCAGACATCCGGTCCCGACCGGTCGTCCGGTGGCTGGGACTTCTTCCGCAGCTCTCCTTCTTCTCCGTCTTCACGTCCATCTTCCTCTTCTGATCCTCCTTTTTCCTTGGCTTCTTCATGGCCAACTCCTTGATACCTGAGTATGCACAATGTCTCTGTTTGAGGTAGTAGCCATGTCTCATGTGCATCGAAGTGGAAATGTGAGAGGAGAGATGTCACCTCGGTTTCGAGAGCTCTTGCATGTGCTCGTGTCATGGATCCGCTAGGCACTTGGTGAGATAATGATAGGTCCATGGGGATGACCTTGGGATGCTCCGCATCATCTCCCCTCCCTTGGGGAAGATACATCCTCAGATCAAATTCTTCATCACCATGGTAGGGAGAGAGATCTTTGACGTTGAAGATGTCGCTCACGGAGTACTTATCGCGTGGAATGTCGATCTTGTATGCATTGTTGTTGTTGTAGCGTGCAAGCACCTTGAAGGGTCCATCCGCTCGTGGTCTAAGTTTGGACGTGCGTTCTTGGGGAAAGCGGTCCTTGCGAAGGTGTAGCCACACAAGATCTCCAATGTTGAATATCATAGGGTGCTTGTTGATGTTGAGCTTGGTTGCAAGTCGTTGTACTTGGCGCTCGATGGTATGCCTTGTATCTTCATGCACCTTATTGAGATGTTTCACACGTGCACTTGCGTCCAAATTGATGCGCTCTTGGAGTGGTAGAGGAAGAATGTCCAATGGTGACAATGGGTTGAATCCGTAGACGACCTCGAAGGGGGACTTGCCGGTTGTTGAGTGTTTTGCTCGGTTGTAGGCGAACTCGGCGATAGGTAGACACTCCTCCCACTCCTTGATGTTTTTCTTGATGAGCACGCGAAGTAGAGCGGAGAGTGTGCGGTTGGTCACCTCCGTTTGACCATCGGTTTGTGGATGATACGCCGTGGAGAAGAGTAGCTTGATTCCGAGCTTGGCGCATAGGGTCTTCCAAAAGTAGCTTAGGAACTCGACGTCGCGGTCCGAGACGATCGTCTTTTGCACTCCATGTAGACGCAATATTTCCCTACAAAAGAGATTGGCAAGATGTGAAGCATCGTCTATCTTGTTGCAAGGAATGAAATGTGCCATCTTAGAAAAGCGGTCCACAACGACAAATACCAAATCCTTTCCATTTCTAGTCCTAGGCAATCCAAGTACAAAACCCATGCTAATATCTTCCCATGGTTGATATGGAATTGGAGAGGCATGTAAAGGCCATGGGATTGAGCTTTTGACTTAGCTTTGCGACATGTCAAGCATCGGTTGGTGAAGCGGTTGACGTCGCGAAACATCTTGGGCCAATAGTAGTTCTTGGAGAGCGTAGCGAAAGTCTTGTCGCGTCCAAAATGTCCCATTAAGCCTCCTCCATGAGATTCCTGCAAAAGCAACAAACGAAGAGAAGACTCGGGGATGCAAAGCTTGTTAGCTCTCATAAGATATCCATCTTTGATGTAATAGCGTTTCCAAGAGGTGTGTGTCAAACACTTGGCATAAGGAGTAGCAAAAGTAGGATCATGCTCATACAAGTCTTTTATGTGCTCAAAGCCAATGACATCCAATTCAAGTTGAGTAATAAGCATGCATATGTGGGAAAGAGCGTCCGCCACAACATTTTCCTTACCTTTGATGTACTTGATGACATAAGGAAAAGACTCAATGAATTCACTCCATTTAGCATGACGCTTGTTCAACTTGGTTTGACCCTTAAGGTACTTGAGCGTTTCATGATCGGTATGAATGATGAATTCATGAGGGCGAAGATAGTGTTCCCATTCATGCAAAACTCGCACTAAAGCATAAAGCTCTTTGTCATAGATGGGGTAATTGAGTTGCGCTCCGAAAAGTTTCTCACTAAAGTAAGCTATGGGGCGCTTCTGTTGCGTTAACACACCTCCTATGCCATTACCGCTAGCATCGCAATGAATCTCAAAGGGTTTGTCAAAGTTGGGTAAGCAAGCACGGGAGCATGAGTAAGAAAGGTGTTAAGCTCATTGAAAGTGGTATCTTGGGATGGTCCCCAAACAAAAGGCACGTTTTTATTGCTCAAAGCATGCAAATGCGAAGTAATGGTGCTAAAATCTTTCACAAAGCAACGATAGAAACCCGCAAGGCCAAGAAAACTTCGCACTTATTGCAAGTTGGTTGGTTGGGGACAAGTCTTAATAGCATTGATCTTGGACTCATCTACATGAACACCCTTAGAAGAAATAACAAAATCCAAGAAAACGAGCTTATCAACGCCAAAAAGGCATTTTCCATATTAGCATAGAGGCGCTCTTTTCGAAGAGTTTGTAAAACGGTTCGGGCATGGGTGACATGATCTTGAAGAGATTTGCTAAAAACGAGGATATCATCGAAGTAGACCACAACAAACACACTAATGTAAGGGCGAAAGACATGATTCATAAGACGCATAAAAGTACCCGGTGCTTCCGATAGACCCATAGGCATGACTAACCACTCATACAACCCAAACTTGGTTTTGAAAGCGGTTTTCCATTCATCACCCTCTTGTATGCGGATTTGATAGGAACCACTTTTAAGATCAATTTTGGAAATATAGTGGCACCACTAAGTTCATCAAGCATATCAGCAAGGCGTGGAATGGGATACCTATAGTGAACGGTGATAGCATTGATAGGTCTACAATTGGAGCACATGCGAAAGCAACCGTCTCATTTTGGCACAAGAATGACCGGGATGGCACAAGGGCTCAAACTTTCACGCACATGTCCATGGTCTATGAGATGCTTTACTTGCCTTTGTATTTCTTTGGTTTCTTCGGGGTTGACGCGTGTTACGCCCCCGATTCAATCGTACACTAATCATGCACGCAAATGTGTACGATCAAGATCAGGGACTCACGGGAAGATATCACAACACAACTCTACAAATAAAATAAGTCATACAAGCATCATAATACAAGCCAGGGGCCTCGAGGGCTCGAATACAAGTGCTCGATCATAGACGAGTCAGCGGAAGCATCAATATCTGAGTACAGACATAAGTTAAACAAGTTTGCCTTAAGAAGGCTAGCACAAACTGGGATACAGATCGAAAGAGGCGCAGGCCTCCTGCCTGGGATCCTCCTAAACTACTCCAGGTCGTCGTCAGCGGGCTGCACATAGTAGGGGCACCTCCGGTGTAGTAGGGGTCGTCGTCGACGGTGGCGTCTGGCTCCAGGGCTCCAGCATCTGGTTGCGACAACCAGAAAGAAAGGAAAAGGGGAAAAAGGGGGGAGAAAGCAACCATGAGTACTCATCCAAAGTACTCGCAAGCAAGGAACTACACTACATATGCATGGGTATATATGTAAGGAGGCCATATCAGTGGACTGAACTGCAGAATGCCAGAATAAGAGGGGGATAGCTAATCCTGTCGAAGACTACGCTTCTGGCAGCCTCCGTCTTGCATCAAGTAAAAGAGTGTAGATTGAAGTCCTCCAAGTAGCATCTCCAAGTAGCATCTCCAAGTAACATCTCCAAGTAACATCTCCAGTAGCATAATCCTACCCGGCGATCCCCTCCTCGTATCCCTGAGAGAGAGCGACCACCGGTTGTATCTGGCACTTGGAAGGGTGTGTTTTATTAAGTATCCGGTTCTAGTTGTCATAAGGTCAAGGTACAACTCCAAGTCGTCCTGTTACCGAAGATCACGGCTATTCGAATAGATTAACTTCCCTGCAGGGGTGCACCACATAACCCAACACGCTCGATCCCATTTGGCCGGACACACTTTCCTGGGTCATGCCCGGCCTCGGAAGATCAACACGTCGCATCCCCACCTAGGCACAACAGAGAGGTCAGCACGCCGGTCTAAATCCTATGCGCGCAGGGGTCTGGGCCCATCGCCCATTGCACACCCGCACGTTGCGTACGCGGCCGGTGAGCAGACCTAGAAACCTCCATTACAAAGGAAGTTGCGTTAACGCAGTCCAACCCGGCGCGCGCCACTCAGTCGCTGACGTCAAGAAGGCTTCGGCTGATACCACGACGCCGGGATACCCATAACTACTCCCTCGTAGATGGTTAGTGCGTATAGGCTCGTAGCCGACTCAGATCAAATACCAAGATCTCGTTAAGCGTGTTAAGTAGCCGCGAACGCCTAACAGGGCCAGGCCCACCTGTCTCCTAGGTGGTCTCAACCTGCCCTGTCGCTCCGCCACAAAGTAACAGTCGGGGGCCGTCGGGAACCCAGGCCCACCTCTACCGGGATGGAGCCACCTGTCCTTTCAGCCCCCTCATCAGAATCACTTGCGGGTACTCATCGAGCTGACCCGACTTTAGTCACCATCTGTATAGTATGTATGTATGTATAGTATATACCCGTGATCACCTCCCAAGTGATCACGGCCCGATAGTATAGCAAGGCAGACTGACAAGAATGTAGGGCCAATGATGATAAACTAGCATCCTATACTAAGCATATAGGATTGCAGGTAAGGTATCAACAGATGTAGCGACAATGTCAGGCTATGCATCAGAATAGGATTAATGAAAGCAGTAACATGCTACACTACTCTAATGCAAGCAGTATAGAGGAGAATAGGCGATATCTGGTGATCAAGGGGGGGGCTTGCCTGGCTGCTCTGGCAAGAAGGAGGGGTCGTCAACTCCGTAGTCGAACTGGGCAGCAGCAGCGTCGGTCTCGTAGTCTACCGGAGATAAGAGGGGGAAGAAACAATGAATACAATGCAAACATAAACACGACGATGCGTGACGTGACAATGAGCGGTGCTAGGTGTGCCCTAACGTGGTATGAGGTGGTACCGGTTAAGGGGGGAAACATCGGGGAAGTATTCCCGGTGTTTCGCGTTTTCGGGCAGAGGAGCCGGAGGGGGAAAGTTGCGAGTTCGATAGGTTAGGGGTGTGTGGCGGACGAACGGACTGCGTATCCGGAATCGTCTCGTCGTTCTGAGCAACTTTCCTGTACAAAGTATTTTCATCCGACTTATGGTTTATTTTATATGATTTTATTTATGAAGTTTTAAACATTTCTGAAGTCCTGGAATTAAATTTAATCCAAATAAAAAAATGGCTATGGGTACAGAGGAGTGTACCCAGGAATGTGTGCGTGTGCATGACATGTGGGGCTGGAGGGCTCAGTTGACCCAGTCAAGTTTGACTGGTCCACTGATGAATAGTGACAATGGTGCCCAATTGTCATTGTCTTAGTTTAACAGATTAATTAATCTAGCTTAATTAGAGATGGGAGCCACACATCATAGACAACAACTAAACTATTCTAGTTAATTAGATTAATTAGCCTGGGTCCACTTCTAATAGCCTTAGACTAATTAACACCTAATTTAGCCTAAACTAATTAGACCTACTAATTGGGTCGGCCATTGGCAGCGGCACACCCGGGCCTTGGCTGTGCTTGCCATGGCTAGCACGCACGAGGCACAAGCCACGGCGGCCATGGCCAACAGCGGCAACAGCACAAGGAAAGCAGTAGCAGCGGCCGTGAGCAGCAGCAAATGGAGCAGCAGTGCAGCGACAGCAGTAGCAAGCAGAGCAGAGTAGCGGTATGAGCAGCAACGCATCGCAAGGAGCAGCAGGGGCGCGCTACATGGCCGCGGCCGATGGCCGGCGAGCAGCGGCAGGCAGAGGCGAGGCCAGGGCAGGCGCGCTTCAGCAGCAGTACGCCGCCGCAGGAGACGGTGGTTAAGCAGCAGCAGCTCAAGCACGCGCTTACACCAGTACGCGTACGCGTACACGCGACGCGGGCTAGGATGTGCTCGGGGAAGGCAAACGGTGACCGAATCAAGGCGGAGGAAGGGGGATCCGGAGGAGGGCTCACCGGGGAGAACGTAGGCGAGCTCGGGGAAGGTCGGGGAGGCGCCGGTGGTGGAGATCGACGGCGTCGTCCGACGGCCGTGGCGGAAGAAGAAGAGACGTGCGTCGTCGATGATGCTCCCAAGCCTCAATCTGGTGGTGCAGACGATGAAGTAGACGACGGAGAACCTCATGGACATGGCAAGGTAGCGATGGGGAGTCGGTGGCCGCGGGATCGATGAAGGCGCGGTGACGAACAAGCTCGGGATCGAGGGGATCAAGTGTGGGGAAGGGGAGGATTGAGCTAGGGTTGTCCAGGGCGTCCGGGGTGTCACCCTTATACTCCAAGGAGACCGGGGGATGGCCGGCACCTGGCCGGGGCGCCATGGATGGCCTCCACGTCCTCTGATTGTCTGATGAACAGAGAAAGGGGATGAGGGGAAGTTGGGCTGGGCCTAATCCACTAATGCACTAGGGCCCAAAACAAATAGTCCTACTTTGTCTATTTTCCTTTTTCTATTCCGTTTTCTTTTATTTCTAAAACGGTTATAGTTTTCTAAAATACACAAATGGTTCCTAAATTAGTATTACTATATTTACTACTGCCACATCAATTTGGGTAACTAAATAAAATAGTTTTGTAATTATTTATTATTTAAAGGTATTTAAATAATAGTTTTTACTATTGCTTTATTATCATTTGAATATTTAAACATTTTATTAAAGTGTGGTTTCTCCATTATAATTACCTATGCATTATTTGGATCACTCAGAACATTTTAGTTTTAACATTTGAAAACTTTTATTGTTTGCTTTATTTTGAATTTGAATTTGAATGGGTTTTGAACTAACACGAGATTAGTAATAGTAATCGAGGTGACGTGGCATCGTTAGTGCGGGATTACTGTAGCTTGATTACCCGGGCGTCACAATTCTCCTCCACTACAAGAAATCTCGTCCCGAGATTTAGGAGGGGAGTAAGGGGGAGAGATCGGTTACGAAATTCTAACGGATCTTCTCGGTGTGGTTGCTCTTCTCGAAGAAGTTGACCGCTTCCGTTGATGTGGTCCTTCCTTAGCTTCGAGTTATGAGGATAAGTCATCAGCCTTTCTTGGTGAACTCCATCGTACTTACAAATAGGTAACGCGGCAGATCGGCAACGACAGAATGCTATAAGGGTAATAATCTGGGATTAACCCATGAATGAGCCTATGAATACCTCTCGAGTTGAACAAATAAAACATCTCGAGAGTAAAGTTCGAATGTACAATAAGAAGTTTCAAGTAGCCAGTCAATCGTTCAATGCCTAGTCAGAAGGTGAAATAGCTTCAGGGCAACGAGGATAGGTATTGCGCCTCATACCAGATTAGATCACTAGACAGGTGGTCCGTGAATTACTTACGAAGTCAAGCGCGAGGAACAAGCTTGAGAACATGTGGTGTACAGGAGAGTCAGGTTTTGATCTTGTGGAACTGTGGGTTATGGGCCCACCATGTGTGTTAAAAGCAGGAAGGACGGTGATGTTTTGCACGATCATGTAAGCAAGGCATGTCAGGGGATAGCCTGTCAGCTATGTCGGCAACAACATCGATACCAGGGGCGAGGGACGAAGAGAACCATTTTCCTGCTCGTTGAACGAGGCGGGCCAATAGGCAAGGTTCTCGTCCATCGATGGCTACCGAAATGTCATCAACAATAGTAACAGGGTCTTGCTGACAGAATTGTACACCGAGGTGTTTACATAAGGAGGAGAATATTGCCGCTTAGATCATATAGATCACAAGACGCGTTAAACCAAACAATGGAAAGGAAAATACGATTATCAGATCTAAACAGGACAATGGAACACATATTTCAAGGGTATATCCTCCCAAGGACAAGCAGAGCATGATATCCATGACAGGATAGAAAGTAGAAAACTCTTTAGGTACGGGAGAGAATTTTCATGCCATTATCCATACAACGGTGTTTGGATAATTGAGCAGGAAACATTTAGCATTGGGCTTCAAATGTTCCTGTTGAAAATCGGAGTACCATAGACATGCCTCAGATAGCATTGACATGGTCAATAGGTGAAGATCAGACTTTGGAAACAAAAAGGATCCATCAGGAACAACTTATAGAATAAGTCTTACAATTTCCTCACGGAAGAATGGCCAATATTGCTAAAAGGAAGAATTATAACAATAGGTCCTCCGGCCAGGTGTGCTGGCATGACATCACCTTACCAGGTCATATGAGGATCAATGTTATAAATCTTGAAAGTATGTTCCAACCATCATATCTGACCGAGATTCAGATCTGATCGGTGTTAGGAAACCTCAGACTCAAGATGCCTGAGAAGAAAAGGTGCAAGACAAATTGACGAGACGACATTGTAAGATTCTCGGGAATTGAACTGTGGAAGCAAGTTCGGAATCATGAGTTCATTATTAAATCAAGGATAGAATGAGGAGGTGGCTGATGGAATCAGCGACAATTCATCGAGATTAACAAAAGATGGATTTCCACAATTAAGTGAACAAGGAGATAACATTTGTCAGATCAAATGATATAAGGAAGTATGCTCACGGAAAACATACACAATTAAACATTGGTTGATAGGTGCGCCCAAAATATGGGTTGGGTTGCACGACCAATGTCAGAATGGTGATTCAATAATCAATAGTCTAAGAACGAACGACCGACCATTAACTTCAAAGCAATAGGGTTGCTAGAAGTGCAGAATCCAAACAACACCGTTCACCTGTTGGTACCCCGGTTGGAATCAACGCGAGGACCAAGAAAGAATGGTGATGATGAGAACTATCACTATACCAAGAATTCTTAAGAGCTGGTGAAATTATCACAACATTCTTGACATAAAAGATGGTAATACTCCAAGGTAAAGGAGAACAAATGCTGGATAGCAAGGATCTCCAAGTATAACTCAAAGCACGAATACGTTTGTGTTGGAGAGAAGTCAATAAGGTGGTCGATGATAACACAGATCATCGAGGGCAAGGATGGTATTTCTCATAATGAACTCAATTGACATCCTGGAAGAGTTCAGAATGTCGATGATGATCACGACACAATTGTTGAGAGATTCCATGCAAATGTAATCAGTCGGCGATGACATCAAGCCAAAGGAATGATGAAGCGAAAGGTTATTGAACCCAAGGGTATGACACAAACTCGAAACCAAGCTCGTTGTTTAAGGAAAAATGGTATGATGAGGAAGATCGTCGTAAGCTTAGCTCATCGTCGAAAGTTGTGCTCCGGGAATAAGGACCAGGTAGCACAGTTAAAATCATCACAGTAATGATATAGCCAAATAGGGTAGGTAGGACGTGATCGGGTACAAACTCGTAAGCAAAGAAGATTTATAATAGTTGTTGAACCGTAGTGTGGACTCGGTTCAGTTATCGGTCTTTGGGTGTTTAATAACTCAGAGCCCGTGAAAAATTGGAATCGGTGAGAATGTAGTACTCGATGAAGAACTCATAAGAGGTTATGTAGTACTTGATATTATCGAGGTACCATGGTGTAATACTCGATGGAAGATCAAAGTAAAGGTTGGACTGGTGTATTGATCTACAGAAGACAAGTGCTTAAACTTGCCCGAGAAATGGGATCATAGAAGAACATGGTCGGAACCACGATTGCAGAAGGCCAGATCCCAGATATAAGATGAACTTCTACCAAGGGAATAATTAATTAAAGAGAAGCTTTAATGGTAAGATCTACATCAAGTCCATGGGCAGGAACACAAAGTTCAAGGTCGACTCCCACTTCTTCAATGCATAACCTTTCATTCATTGCTCTAGGTAAAAATGATTTTTGTGTCAAAACCTACCCGGTGAATTACCAGAGGAGTATGACCCGTGAAAACTTTCGGGTTCACACAGATTAAGGAAGACATAGGTTCAACCCATCGGGGCTTCTTAGAACATATACCATGAACTTCAGGAGTAAATAACACAAGCTCGATAGTAGAGCATGCTTGAGAAAGCAGAGGATACAATTTACCAAAGGCATTATGTATCCGAGGAAAGGCTCACAAGCTTATAGAATATGAAGGAATCTGTCGGATAAAATCCAACAAAGGATCTGGTGGTCCACAAGGGGTCTGATGTGAGCATCGGTACTCAACCCGAGGAAGAAGGAATACAAGGAGATCAGTTTATGGAAACAACTGACTAACTCAAAGTTCAAATGCAAAGGAATTATCAATTCCAAGACAAGGGATCAGAAGCAATGCTCTGATTAGGGATGGATAAGTTGAATAGCCTTAGGGGTACAATCGACAGCAATTTGATTGGTCGAGATCCAGCTCATGTTTTAAAATAACGTCTGAGCCGAAAAGATAACTTAAAAGGATCAACTGATGATTGTGTGCATTCGTACTCATGTTGAATCAATAGGATCAAAAAGACGATGCCTAAGGGTACTAACGAATATTGCCAGACATATGGAAAGCATCCATAATGCAAGTAGACAAGTATTGCAGAGCAATAAGCTACTAAGGATTTTTGGAGGATCGAATAGTATTTCGAAGACCATTGTGAAACACATGAACAACTAGGGGATGAGCGGATATTCTATAAATGCAAGAATTAACCGTAGGGGTATTCAAGTGACAAGAACAGCAAGGCAGTAAGCTCAAGGGATTATCGAAACCACGACGAGTTTTTCAGGGTATCTTGTAATAACAAGACCAACTGGGGATGATATAAGAATAACAACTGTAAGTAGTTACCCATAAGGGTTGACGGTGGAAGGGGAATTGCAAACGCGATGAACACAAGTTCTCGGCTTAACAGCGGAAAGTATTTTCAGGGTCTTCACGTGCAGCAGACGATCATCAGTAATAAGGGGCTCTCCGGGTGAAAGTGACAACGAGATCCTAATGTTAGATTTAGCAAAATTCCTTTAACCCGAATAGAAGAGAGATCAGAGTCCCAGAGTAAAGGTCAAGGAGTAAAAGATCCTAGTACCACCCGATGGCGACGTGGGCCCGTAAGGCACACAGCCAAGTTAGTAAAAGTTTTGCAATGTCTAGACTCGACTTCGGCCAAGGAGTGTGGAAGGGGGATTCCTACAGGCAGTCGGCTCTGATACCAACTTGTTACGCCCCCGATTCAATCGTACACTAATCATGCACGCAAATGTGTACGATCAAGATCAGGGACTCACGGGAAGATATCACAACACAACTCTACAAATAAAATAAGTCATACAAGCATCATAATACAAGCCAGGGGCCTCGAGGGCTCGAATACAAGTGCTCGATCATAGACGAGTCAGCGGAAGCATCAATATCTGAGTACAGACATAAGTTAAACAAGTTTGCCTTAAGAAGGCTAGCACAAACTGGGATACAGATCGAAAGAGGCGCAGGCCTCCTGCCTGGGATCCTCCTAAACTACTCCAGGTCGTCGTCAGCGGGCTGCACGTAGTAGGGGCACCTCCGGTGTAGTAGGGGTCGTCGCAGACGGTGGCGTCTGGCTCCAGGGCTCCAGCATCTGGTTGCGACAACAAGAAAGAAAGGAAAAGGGGAAAAAGGGGGGAGAAAGCAACCATGAGTACTCATCCAAAGTACTCGCAAGCAAGGAACTACACTACATATGCATGGGTATATGTGTAAGGAGGCCATATCAGTGGACTGAACTGCAGAATGCCAGAATAAGAGGGGGATAGCTAATCCTGTCGAAGACTACGCTTCTGGCAGCCTCCGTCTTGCATCAAGTAAAAGAGTGTAGATTGAAGTCCTCCAAGTAGCATCTCCAAGTAGCATCTCCAAGTAACATCTCCAAGTAACATCTCCAGTAGCATAATCCTACCCGGCGATCCCCTCCTCGTATCCCTGAGAGAGAGCGACCACCGGTTGTATCTGGCACTTGGAAGGGTGTGTTTTATTAAGTATCCGGTTCTAGTTGTCATAAGGTCAAGGTACAACTCCAAGTCGTCCTGTTACCGAAGATCACGGCTATTCGAATAGATTAACTTCCCTGCAGGGGTGCACCACATAACCCAACACGCTCGATCCCATTTGGCCGGACACACTTTCCTGGGTCATGCCCGGCCTCGGAAGATCAACACGTCGCAGCCCCACCTAGGCACAACAGAGAGGTCAGCACGCCGGTCTAAATCCTATGCGCGCAGGGGTCTGGGCCCATTGCCCATTGCACACCCGCACGTTGCGTACGCGGCCGGTGAGCAGACCTAGCAACCTCCATTACAAAGGAAGTTGCGTTAACGCAGTCCATCCCGGCGCGCGCCACTCAGTCGCTGACGTCAAGAAGGCTTCGGCTGATACCACGACGCCGGGATACCCATAACTACTCCCGCGTAGATGGTTAGTGCGTATAGGCTCGTAGCCGACTCAGATCAAATACCAAGATCTCGTTAAGCGTGTTAAGTATCCGCGAACGCCTAACAGGGCCAGGCCCACCTGTCTCCTAGGTGGTCTCAACCTGCCCTGTCGCTCCGCCACAAAGTAACAGTCGGGGGCCGTCGGGAACCCAGGCCCACCTCTACCGGGATGGAGCCACCTGTCCTTTCAGCCCCCTCATCAGAATCACTTGCGGGTACTCATCGAGCTGACCCGACTTTAGTCACCATCTGTATAGTATGTATGTATGTATAGTATATACCCGTGATCACCTCCCAAGTGATCACGGCCCGATAGTATAGCAAGGCAGACTGACAAGAATGTAGGGCCAATGATGATAAACTAGCATCCTATACTAAGCATATAGGATTGCAGGTAAGGTATCAACAGATGTAGCGACAATGTCAGGCTATGCATCAGAATAGGATTAACGAAAGCAGTAACATGCTACACTACTCTAATGCAAGCAGTATAGAGGAGAATAGGCGATATCTGGTGATCAAGGGGGGGGGCTTGCCTGGTTGCTCTGGCAAGAAGGAGGGGTCGTCAACTCCATAGTCGAACTGGGCAGCAGCAGCGTCGGTCTCGTAGTCTACCGGAGATAAGAGGGGGAAGAAACAATGAATACAATGCAAACATAAACACGACGATGCGTGACGTGACAATGAGCGGTGCTAGGTGTGCCCTAACGTGGTATGAGGTGGTACCGGTTAAGGGGGGAAACATCGGGGAAGTATTCCCGGTGTTTCGCGTTTTCGGGCAGAGGAGCCGGAGGGGGAAAGTTGCGAGTTCGATAGGTTAGGGGTGTGTGGCGGACGAACGGACTGCGTATCCGGAATCGTCTCGTCGTTCTGAGCAACTTTCCTGTACAAAGTATTTTCATCCGACTTATGGTTTATTTTATATGATTTTATTTATGAAGTTTTAAACATTTCTGAAGTCCTGGAATTAAATTTAATCCAAATAAAAAAATGGCTATGGGTACAGAGGAGTGTACCCAGGAATGTGTGCGTGTGCATGACATGTGGGGCTGGAGGGCTTAGTTGACCCAGTCAAGTTTGACTGGTCCACTGATGAATAGTGACAATGGTGCCCAATTGTCATTGTCTTAGTTTAACAGATTAATTAATCTAGCTTAATTAGAGATGGGAGCCACACATCATAGACAACAACTAAACTATTCTAGTTAATTAGATTAATTAGCCTGGGTCCACTTCTAATAGCCTTAGACTAATTAACACCTAATTTAGCCTAAACTAATTAGACCTACTAATTGGGTCGGCCATTGGCAGCGGCACACCCGGGCCTTGGCTGTGCTTGCCATGGCTAGCACGCACGAGGCACAAGCCACGGCGGCCATGGCCAACAGCGGCAGCAGCACAAGGAAAGCAGTAGCAGCGGCCGTGAGCAGCAGCAAACGGAGCAGCAGTGCAGCGACAGCAGTAGCAAGCAGAGCAGAGTAGCGGTATGAGCAGCAACGCATCGCAAGGAGCAGCAGGGGCGCGCTACATGGCCGCGGCCGATGGCCGGCGAGCAGCGGCAAGCAGAGGCGAGGCCAGGGCAGGCGCGCTTCAGCAGCAGTACGCCGCCGCAGGAGACGGTGGTTAAGCAGCAGCAGCTCACGCACGCGCTTACACCAGTACGCGTACGCGTACACGCGACGCGGGCTAGGATGTGCTCGGGGAAGGCAAACGGTGACCGAATCGAGGCGGAGGAAGGGGGATCCGGAGGAGGGCTCACCGGGGAGAACGTAGGCGAGCTCGGGGAAGGTCGGGGAGGCGCCGGTGGTGGAGATCGATGGCGTCGTCCGACGGCCGTGGCGGAAGAAGAAGAGACGTGCGTCGTCGATGATGCTCCCAAGCCTCAATCTGGTGGTGCAGACGATGAAGTAGACGACGGAGAACCTCATGGACATGGCAAGGTAGCGATGGGGAGTCGGTGGCCGCGGGATCGATGAAGGCGCGGTGACGAACAAGCTCGGGATCGAGGGGATCAAGTGTGGGGAAGGGGAGGATTGAGCTAGGGTTGTCCAGGGCGTCCGGGGTGTCGCCCTTATACTCCAAGGAGACCGGGGGATGGCCGGCACCTGGCCGGGGCGCCATGGATGGCCTCCACGTCCTCTGATTGTCTGATGAACAGAGAAAGGGGATGAGGGGAAGTTGGGCTGGGCCTAATCCACTAATGCACTAGGGCCCAAAACAAATAGTCCTACTTTGTCTATTTTCCTTTTTCTATTCCGTTTTCTTTTATTTCTAAAACGGTTATAGTTTTCTAAAATACACAAATGGTTCCTAAATTAGTATTACTATATTTACTACTGCCACATCAATTTGGGTAACTAAATAAAATAGTTTTGTAATTATTTATTATTTAAAGGTATTTAAATAATAGTTTTTACTATTGCTTTATTATCATTTGAATATTTAAACATTTTATTAAAGTGTGGTTTCTCCATTATAATTACCTATGCATTATTTGGATCACTCAGAACATTTTAGTTTTAACATTTGAAAACTTTTATTGTTTGCTTTATTTTGAATTTGATTTTGAATGGGTTTCGAACTAACACGAGATTAGTAATAGTAATCGAGGTGACGTGGCATCGTTAGTGTGGGATTACTGTAGCTTGATTACCCGGGCGTCACAACGCGGTATGGAGCTTTGTTCGGAAGAGGTGCTCCGGGGATGAGGTCGATGCGGTGCTCGATGCCTCGTAGTGGAGGTAGTCCCTGAGGTAGCTCGTCGGGGAAAACATCTTGAAATTCCTACAAAAGAGAAGACAATATTAAAGGTAGAGTGTGAGAGGTGTTAGCGTTTGGTGTGTTGTCCTTGCACAGAAGGACATAGTGTAGGACACTAGATGGGTTCTCACACACTCCTCTTATCTCACTTTTGGTGGCAAATAGGACTAAGTTTTTCTTTTCTCTCATCGTGGAGGCGCTCGATTTGGGATTGTGGCGCTCACTCTCTTTTTGGTGGCTCCCTCTCTCACTATTCTCTCCATGATGGGTGGCTTGCTTGTCGACAATCACTTGGCTTGGAGACATGGGGCAAAGTACGTATCCTTTCCCTTCATCTTGAAGATGTAGTGATTCATTCGGCCGTTGTGGATGACACCTCTATCAAATTGCCATGGCGTCCAAGAAGAAGGTGGCAAACGGTCATTGGAACGACATCGCACTCCAAAGTGTCTTCGTAGGCACCAATTTTGAAGGAGACTTGTACTCGATGTTCGACTTGGATAGTGCCGGAGTCGCTAACCCATTGAACTTTGTAGGGATGTGGGTGCTTCGTCTTGGGCAATTGGAGCTTGGAGCAAAGTTCTTCACTTGCGAGATTATGACAACTCCCTCCATCGATGATGACCTTGATGGATCTTCCATTGATGCCGGCCTTTGTATGAAAGATATGGCATCTTTGGTCTTATTCTTGGTGATGTTGGAGAGTCAAGACCTTGGAGACAACAAGAGCGGGACTTGAATCTTCATCGCAAAAGACTTGTTCTTCTTCATTGTTCACTTGCCGGTGCATGGCGACTTGCTCGAGGGTGTCCATTTCTCCTTCACTCATTGAGTCGTAAGTGCCTTCGTCGTTGAGGGTCATGGTCTGCTTGTTGGTGCACTCATAGGACTTGTGGCCTCGGCCTCCGGATGTGAAGCATTTGAAGGAACTTGTCTTGATGGTCTCATCGGTGGGGGTTGATGATGATGAAGCTCTCGGCTTGAAGTTGCTCGTAGTAGGAGGATGACTTGGAGTTGACGAAGCTTTCTTGGAACTCGACTTGTCGATGTTGCTTGTAGAAGGCTTGGTAGACGGTGTTGGAGTCGTTGAATCTTGGGTGTTGGAGAAGCCGTATGACTTGGATGAGAACTTGGCATACTTGTAATCGTCTTGCACTTGACGTTCCGCTTTGGTAGCTTGATGCACTAGCTCGATGAGATTCGAGTATGGTTGGAAGTCGGCGATCTTCTTGATAGGATGGTTGAGTCCATTCAAGAAACGTGCCATAGTTTGCTCATCATCTTCCGTGACATTGGCTCTTATCATGTCAATCTCCATCTCCTTGTAGTACTCTTCAACGCTCTTGGTTCCTTGCTTGAGTAGTTGAAGTTTCTTGAAGAGGTCGCGGTTCTAGTAGGTAGGCACGAAGCATGCTCTCATGATATCCTTCATTTGTGCCCAAGTAGTGATGGGTGGTTCTCCTTTTGCCTCGCGGCGCTCGATAACTTGTTCCCACCAAATGAGGACATAGTCTTGGAACTCAAGGGATGCCATTGCGATCTTCTTATCATTGTCATAGTTGTGCAAACGGAAGATTTTGTCGACCTTCAATGCCCATGAAAGGTACTCTTCGGG
Source organism: Triticum dicoccoides (assembly GCF_002162155.2). Lineage (NCBI taxonomy): Eukaryota > Viridiplantae > Streptophyta > Magnoliopsida > Poales > Poaceae > Triticum > Triticum dicoccoides. Next base: position 507,542,501 of record NC_041392.1, read on the forward strand.
ATCGTTGCTTCCATTGAACCTGGGTATGGTGAATTTTAGCTTGTTGTATCATTGCTCTTCATTGTGTTGAGGTCGGGGATGATGACGTCCATGTTGTTGATGATTGTCAAACTCGTGTTGCTCTTGGTGAGGAGGGTTGTCAATCTCATGTTGCTCTTGTCGTGGATGATTTTCGTTGTCTTCATGCTCTTGGTGAACTTGATTTTCTTGGCGAGCTTGTGGAGGAGCGTGTCGAGCTCGAGGAGGAACTTGAGGAACTTGACGATGCACGCAAGCTTGAAATCTTTGTTCGTGAGCTTCTTCGCGAAGTGCTTCTTCATGTTCACGAGCTTGTCGGCCTCGGTTGGCTACGGCTCGACTTGAATCTTGGAGGGCTTGTTGCGCCTCAAGTGCTTGATCATCTCGCAATTGTTGCTCTTGACGTTGTGCCTCGGCATCTTGTGCTTCTTGGTGTAGACACGCTCGCTCTTCCGCTTCATGTTGGCGTTGTTGTTATCGTTGCCATTCTCGTGCTAGCGCGAAAGCCGCTTGGGTTTGCCGTTGACGGTGCTCTTGAGAGTCGGTGTCGCGTAGAGGATTGAGGCTTCCTTGATGATCGTTGTGCGCGGCACGTCAAAGAGTGTTCGATGTTGGTGTACTTGAGCCGAAGAGGGTGATGTCGGAGTGTCGAGTTGAGTGGCTTCGCCTTGATGAGGACGAAGTGGAAGAAGAGTGGTTGAGCAAAAAAGCACGAATCTCATCCATTCTTGCATCGTTCTCTTGCTTGTGATCATCAAGATTGTGGTTGAAGTAGTCCCTTGTATGTTGCTCAGAGAGTCGCAAGTCGGTGGCGAGGTTGTCGATGCGTTCACTCATTGCTTGTTGCTCTTGATGCAAAGCACGTTGTGCACCAAAGAGGTGGCTCTTGGTGACGTAGGAGTTCATGTCATCGTCGTGCTCAATGAAGAGTGGGTTGGTAGAAGTACTTGGCCTATCCGTCATTCCAAGAGAAAAAGGTGAGTGGTACAGAGAGAAGAACAAATACCAAATATACCTTGACCGAAGTTGAAAGTGGATCAATGATCACTCCAATGTGGACAAGGAAATAGCACAATTGGTACCAATTCTTGTTGGTTTCTCACACCTACACAAGTAAAAGCTTATGGTGGAGCTTGGTTAGGATGGTGGCACAAAATTTAATGCAATTATAAGTGAGCTTCAATAATGTTGGAAAAGATTCGCAGGTTCGCAATGCAACAAGTAGACCAAGCAATGTAAGGTACACGGAAACACACACGCAAAAAGATAAGTGGGTCGTGCAACCAAGGATGAGCCAAAATGTGGAATCCACAAAAATGCTCTTGTTGCACAACACTAGAGAGACGCTAGCACGATTGCATAATAGGCGGATACAAGACTTGTGTAAAACCTACTAAGCAAAAATGCAACGACTTCTATCCCAAGTATGCTCTATGCAAGGTGTTTCTATGATATGATCCAAGATGATCTAGTATGACAATCTTAATGTTGTATGATGCTATGGTTGTTGCTTAAAAGCTCTTTGCTTATCTTTCCCTTTTGCTTAAAAGCTTGTTTGGATCTTTGTTGTTTGAGCTCTTTTCTCATGCAATGCTTCATGAACCAAGATAGCAATTGTGTATGCGATGACAACCTTGTGACACAAGAGATGATACCAAGATATGCAACAATGATGTATGTATGCTATGGGAAGTATGATCACTAATGTGCATAAGTATCGTTGCCGGCAATACCCAAAAGCTAGTCTCGATGGGTAAGCGACGCAAAGGAGTAAGGCTATGATGGCTATCAATGTAATGGCAAGAATGATATGTCTGATACCAAGACGAGGTCACTGTTCTCGCTTACGGTATGGTGTCAAAATGGTGGCACGAATACCAAGATGTAGTCGAGGTGGTCGTTGTTGATGACGCGTCCGTGGCGAAGATGAGCGGCAGTGATGTTGATGTCGAACCGTACCTAGATAGCAGAAACACAAAAGGACACGGAACCGCAACTCAAATTCTCAAAGCTCGAAGTGGCAACACGTGTCGGATTGCAAAACTGGTAAGCAATGGTGGTGGTATGCGGAAGTGGTGATGGTGTATAGGTGGTAGTAGTGCGTATGCGGAAATGTGGGGCGGTGGTGGTGTCCAAAACTGAAGAAAATTCAGTTTCGTCAGGGAACTCCGGACGTCCGGTGGTGAGCGGTCATCCGGTTATTGGACGTCCGGTGGCGAGCAGACGTCCGGTGCCTGGGCACTGTTTGGGCACGGGATGGACTGTACGTGGGCGGGGTGGATGAGGTGAAATTCGTCGAATCCAGGCGATTTCGTGGATGGAAAGGATGGGGAAAGGGGGGGAAGCTAGATCCACTCAAAACAAAGCAAATCCACGGATCAAATCCAACAAAATTTCAACACACCAACAAATCACGAATAAAATTTGGGGCTATTTTCGTGGGGAATTTTCGAAATAGGGACAAAATCAACAAAAACTAGGCTAGCAACACAACGGGGAGGCTCCGAAATCGTGATCAACGTGGCTCTAGATACCAAGATGATGTAGGGGAGAACCCTAATCGGCCGATCTTTCACGAAATCAGCGGATCCGGTGAAGAACACGAAGAACATGAGGAGGGAAACGAGGGAAAATACGAGGGAAACACGAAATCAACAAGAAATAGTCACACATGTGCTAGATCCCCGAGTACATAAGAGATCACACGATCCAGGGACAACTAAGGACGATACTGTTGGGGAACGTAGTAATTTCAAAAAATTTCCTACGCACACGCAAGATCATGGTGATGGATAGCAACGAGAGGGGAGAGTGTTGTCCACGTACCCTCGTAGACCGAAAGCGGAAGCGTTAGCACAACGCGGTTGATGTAGTCGTACGTCTTCATGATCTGACCGATCCAAGTACCGAACACACGGCACCTCCGAGTTCAGCACACGTTCAGCTCGATGACGTCCCGCGAACTCCGATCCAGCAGAGCTTCATGGGAGAGTTTCGTCAGCACGACGGCGTGGTGACGGTGATGATGTTGCTACCGATGCAGGGCTTCGCCTAAGCACCGCTACGATATGACCGAGGTGGAATATGGTGGAGGGGGCACCGCACACGGCTGGGAGAGATCAACTGATCAACTTGTGTGTCTAGAGGTGCCCCCTGCCCCTGTATATAAAGAACCAAGGGGGGAGGCCGGCCGGCCCTCTATGGGCGCGCCAGGAGGAGTCCTCCTCCTAGTAGGAGTAGGACTCCCCTTTCCTACTCCTACTAGGAGGAGGAAAGGAATGAGGAGAAGGAGAAGGAAGGAGAAGGAGGAAAAGGAGGAAAGGGGCCCCGACCCCCTAGTCCAATTCGGTTTGGGCTAGGGGGGCCGCGCGCCCTGCCTCCTCTCTTCCACCACTTGGCCCATGAGGCCCATTACTTCTTCCTCGTCTTCCCGTAACTCTCCGGTACCCCGAAAATACCCGAATCACTCGGAACCTTTCCGATGTCCGAATATAGTCGTCCAATATATCGATCTTTATGTCTCGACCATTTTGAGACTCCTCGTCATGTCCCCGATCTCATCCGGGACTCCGAACTACCTTCGGTACATCAAATCACATAAACTCATAATATAATCATCACCGAAACTTTAAGCGTGCGGACCCTACGGGTTCGAGAACTATGTAGACATGACAGAGACATGTCTCCGGTCAATAACCAATAGTGGAACCTGGATGCTCATATTGGCTCCCACATATTCTACGAAGATCTTTATCGGTCAGACCGCATAACAACATACGTTGTTCCCTTTGTCATCGGTATGTTACTTGCCCGAGAGTCGATCGTCGGTATCTCAATACCTAGTTCAATCTCGTTACCGGCAAGTCTCTTTACTCGTTCCGTAATACATCATACCGCAACTAACTTATTAGTTGCAATGCTTGCAAGGCTTAAGTTATGCGCATTACCGAGAGGGCCTAGAGATACCTCTCCGACAATCGGAGTGACAAATCCTAATCTCGAAATACTCCAACCCAACAAGTACCTTCGGAGACACCTGTAGAGCACCTTTATAATCACCCAGTTACGTTGACATTTGGTAGCACACAAAGTGTTCCTCCGGTAAACGGGAGTTGCATAATCTTATAGTAATAGGAACATGTATAAGTTATGAAGAAAGCAATAGCAACAAACTAAACGATCAAGTGCTAAGCTAATAGAATGGGTTAAGTCAATCACATCATTCTCCTAATGATGTGATCCCGTTAATCAAATGACAACTCATGTCTATGGTTAGGAAACATAACCATCTTTGATCAACGAGCTAGTTAAGTAGAGGCATACTAGTGGCACTCTATTTGTCTATGTATTCACACATGTATTATGTTTCCGGTTAATACAATTCTAGCATGAATAATAAACATTTATCATGATATAAGGAAATAAATAATAACTTTATTATTGCCTCTAGGGCATATTTCCTTCAGCCTCCCACTAGAGTCAATAATCTAGATTACACAGTAATGATTCTAACACCCATGGAGCCTTGGTGCTGATCATGTTTTGCTCGTGGAAGAGGCTTACTCAGCGGGTCTGCAACATTCAGATCCGTATGTATCTTGCAAATTTCTATGTCTCCCACTTGGACTAAATCCCGAATGGAATTGAAGCATCTCTTGATGTGCTTGGTTCTCTTGTGAAATCTGGATTCCTTCGCCAAGGCAATTGCACCAGTATTGTCACAAAAGATTTTCATTGGACCCGATGCACTAGGTATGACACCTAGATCATATATGAACTCCTTCATCCAGACTCCTTCATTTGCTGCTTCCGAAGCAGCTATGTACTCTGCTTCACATGTAGATCCCGCCACGACGCTTTGTTTAGAACTGCACCAACTGACAGCTCCACCGTTCAATATAAACACGTATCCGGTTTGCGATTTAGAATCATCCGGATCAATATCAAAGCTTGCATCAACGTAACCATTTATGATGAGCTCTTTGTCACCTCCATATATGAGAAACATATCCTTAGTCCTTTTCAGGTACTTCAGGATGTTCTTGACTGCTTTCCAGTGATCCACTCCAGGATTACTTTGGTACCTCCCTGCTAGACTTATAGCAAGGCACACATCGGGTCTGGTACACAGCATTGCATACATGATAGAGCCTATGGCTGAAGCATAGGGAACATCTTTCATTTTCTCTCTATCTTCTGTGGTGGTCGGACATTGAGTCTTACTCAACTTCACACCTTGTAACACAGGCAAGAACCCTTTCTTTGCCTGATCCATTTTGAACTTCTTCAAAACTTTGTCAAGGTATGTGCTTTGTGAAAGTCCAATTAAGCGTCTTGATCTATCTCTATAGATCTTAATGCCCAATATGTAAGCATCTTCACCGAGGTCTTTCATTGAAAAACTCTTATTCAAATATCCCTTTATGCTATCCAGAAATTTTATATCATTTCCAATCAATAATATGTCATCCACATATAATATCAGAAATGCTACAGAGCTCCCACTCACTTTCTTGTAAATACAGGCTTCTCCAAAAGTCTGTACAAAACCAAATGCTTTGATCACACTATCAAAGCATTTATTCCAACTCCGAGAGGCTTGCACCAGTCCATAAATGGAGCTTGCACACTTTGTTAGCTCCCTTTGGATCGACAAAACCTTCTGGCTGCATCATATATAACTCTTCTTCGAGAAATCCATTCAGGAATGCAGTTTTAACATCCATTTGCCAAATTTCATAATCATAAAATGTGGCAATTGCTAACATGATTCAGACAGACTTAAGCATCGCTACGGGTGAGAAGGTCTCATCGTAGTCAATCCCTTGAACTTGTCGAAAACCTTTTGCAACAAGTCGAGCTTTGTAGACAGTAACATTACCGTGAGCGTCAGTCTTCTTCTCGAAGACCCATTTATTCTCAATTGCTTGCCGATCAATGGGCAAGTCAACCAAAGTCCACACTTTGTTCTCATACATGGATCCCATCTCAGATTTCATGGCTTCTAGCCATTTTGCGGAATTTGGGCTCACCATCACTTCTTCATAGTTCGTAGGTTCATCATGATCTAGTAGCATGATTTCCAGAACAGGATTACCGTACCACTCTGGTGCGGATCTTATTCTGGTTGATCTACGAGGTTCGGTAGTAACTTGATCTGCAGTTTCATGATCATTATCATTAGCTTCCTCACTAATTGGTGTAGGTGTCACAGAAACCGGTTTCTGTGATGTACTACTTTCCAATAAGGGAGCAGGTACAGTTACCTCATCAATTTCTACTTTCCTCCCACTCACTTCTTTCGAGAGAAACTCCTTTTCTAGAAAGAATCCATTCTTAGCAATGAAAGTCTTTGTCTTCGGATCTGTGATAGAAGGTGTACCCAACAATTTCCTTTGGGTATCCTATGAAGACACATTTCTCCAATTTGGATTCGAGCTTATCAGGTTGAAGCTTTTTCACATAAGCATCGCAGCCCCAAACTTTCAGAAACGACAACTTTGGTTTCTTGCCAAACCACAGTTCATAAGGAGTCGTCTCAACGGATTTCGGCGGTGCCCCATTTAACGTGAATGCAGCCGTCTCTAAAGCATAACCCCAAAACAATAGCGGTAAATATGTAAGAGACATCATAGATCGCACCATATCTAGTAAAGTATGATTACGACGTTCGGACACACCATTATGCTGTGGTGTTCCGGGTGGCGTGAGTTGCGAAACTATTCCGCATTGTTTTCAAATGTAGACCAAACTCGTAACTCAAATATTCTCCTCCACGATCAGATCGTAGAAATTTTATTTTCTTATTACGATGATTTTCAACTTCACTCTGAAATTCTTTGAACTTTTCAAATGTTTCAGACTTACGTATCATTAAGTAGATATACCCATATCTGCTTAAATCATCTGTGAAGGTGAGAAAATAACGATATCCACCACGAGCCTCAATATTCATCGAACCACATACATCTGTATGTATGATTTCCAACAAATCCATTGCTCTCTCCATAGTACCGGAGAATGGTGTTTTGGTCATCTTGCCCATGAGGCACGGTTCGCAAGTACCAAGTGATTCATAATCAAGTGATTCCAAAAGTCCATCAGTATGGAGTTTCTTCATGCGCTTTACACCGATATGACCTAAACGGCAGTGCCACAAATAAGTTGCACTATCATTATCAACTCTGCATCTTTTGGCTTCAACATTATGAATATGTGTATCACTACTATCGAGATTCATCAAAAATAGACCATTCTTCAAGGGTGCATGACCATAAAAGATATTACTCATATAAATAGAACAACCATTATTCTCTGATTTAAATGAATAACCGTCTTGCATCAAACAAGATCCAGATATAATGTTCATGCTCAACGCTGGAACGAAATAACAATTATTTAGGTCTAAAACTAATCCTGAAGGTAGATGTAGAGGTAGCGTGCCGACCGCGATCACATCGACTTTGGAACCATTTCCCACGCGCATCGTCACCTCATCCTTTGCCAGTGTTTGCTTAATCTGTAGTCCCTGTTTCGAGTTGCAAATGTTAGCAACAAAACTAGTATCAAATACCCAGGGGCTACTGCGAGCTCTAGTAAGGTACACATCAATAACATGTATATCACATATACCTTTGTTCACCTTGCCATCCTTCTTATCCGCCAAATACTTGGGGCAGTTCCGCTTCCAGTGTCCAGTCTGCTTGCAGTAGAAGCACTCAGTTTCAGGTTTAGGTCCAGATTTGGGTTTCTTCTCCTGAGCAGTAACTTGCTTACTGTTCTTCTTGAAGTTCCCCTTCTTCTTCCCTTTGCCCTTTTTCTTGAAACTGGCGGTCTTGTTGACCATCAACACTTGATGCTCCTTCTTGATTTCTACCTCCGCAGCCTTTAGCATTACGAAGAGCTCGGGAATTGTCTTATCCATCCCTTGCATGTTATAGTTCATCACGAAGCTCTTGTAGCTTGGTGGCAGTGATTGAAGAACTTTTTCAATGACACTATCAACAGGAAGATTAACTCCCAGTTGAGTCAAGTGATTATGATACCCAGATATTTTGAGTATATGTTCACTGACAGAACTATTCTCCCCCATCTTCCAGCTATAGAATTTATTGGAGACTTCATATCTCTCAATCCGGGCATTTGCTTGAAATATTAACTTCAACTCCTGGAACATCTCATATGCTCCATGACGTTCAAAACGTCGTTGAAGTCCCGATTCTAAGCCGTAAAGCATGGCACACTGAACTATCGAGTAGTCACCAGCTTTGCTCTGCCAGACGTTCATAACATCTGGTGTTGCTCCAGCAGCAGGCCTGGCACCTAGCGGTGCTTCCAGGATGTAATTCTTCTGTGCAACAATGAGGATAAACCTCAAGTTACGGACCCAGTCCATGTAATTGCTACCATCATCTTTCAACTTTGCTTTCTCAAGGAACGCATTAAAATTCAACGGAACAACAGCACGGGCCATCTATCTACAATCAAACATAGACAAGCAAGGTACTATCAGGTACTAAGTTCATGATAAATTTAAGTTCAATTAATCATATTACTTAAGAACTCCCACTTAGAAAGACATCCCTCTAATCTTCTAAGTGATCACGTGATCCAAATCAACTAAACCATAACCGATCATCACGTGAAATGGAGTAGCTTTCAATGGTGAACATCAATATGTTGATCATATCTACTATATGATTCACGCTCGACCTTTCGGTCTCAGTGTTCCGAGGCCATATCTGCATATGCTAGGCTCGTCAAGTTTAACCTGAGTATTCTGTGTGTGCAAAACTGGCTTGCACCCGTTGTAGATGGACGTAGAGCTTATCACATCCGATCATCACGTGGTAACTGGGCACGACGAACTTTGGCAACGGTGCATACTCAGGGAGAACACTTTTATCTTGAAATTTAGTGAGAGGTCATCTTATAATGCTACCGTCAATCAAAGCAAGATAAGATGCATAAAAGATAAACATCACATGCAATCAATATAAGTGATATGATATGGCCATCATCATCTTGTGCTTGTGATCTCCATCTCTGAAGCACCGTCATGATCACCATCGTCATTGGCACGACACCTTGATCACCATCGTAGCATCATTGTCGTCTCGCCAATCTTATGCTTCCACGACTATCGCTACCACTTAGTGATAAAGTAAAGCATTACAGCGCAATTGCATTGCATACAATAAAGCGACAACCATATGGCTCCTGCCAGTTGCCGATAACTCGGTTACAAAACATGATCATCTCATACAATAAAATTTAGCATCATGTCTTGACCATATCACATCACAACATGCCCTGCAAAAACAACTTAGACGTCCTCTACTTTGTTGTTGCAAGTTTTACGTGGCTGCTACGGGCTTAGCAAGAACCGTTCTTACCTACGCATCAAAACCACAACGATAGTTTGTCAAGTTGGTGCTGTTTTAACCTTCGCAAGGACCAGGCGTAGCCACACTTGGTTCAACTAAAGTTGGAGAAACTGACACCCGCCAGCCACCTGTGTGCAAAGCACGTCGATAGAACCAGTCTCGCGTAAGCGTACGCGTAATGTCGGTCCGGGCCGCTTCATCCAACAATACCGCCGAACCAAAGTATGGCATGCTGGTAAGAAGTATGACTTATATCGCCCACAACTCACTTGTGTTCTACTCGTGCACAACATCAACGCATAAAACCTGGCTTGGATACCACTGTTGGGGAACGTAGTAATTTCAAAAAAATTCCTACGCACACGCAAGATCATGGTGATAAATAGCAACGAGAGGGGAGAGTGTTGTCCACGTACCCTCGTATACCGAAAGCAGAAGCGTTAGCACAACGCGGTTGATGTAGTCGTACGTCTTCACGATCCGACCGGTCCAAGTACCGAACGCACGGCACCTCTGAGTTCAGCACATGTTCAGCTCGATGACGTCCCGCGAACTCCGATCCAGCAGAGCTTCATGGGAGAGTTCCATCAGCACAACGGCATGGTGACGGTGATGATGTTGCTACCGACGCAGGGCTTCGCCTAAGCACCGCTACGATATGACCGAGGTGGAATATGGTGGAGGGAGGCACCGCACACGGCTGGGAGAGATCAACTGATCAACTTGTGTGTCTAGAGGTGCCCCCTGCCCCTGTATATAAAGGAGCAAGGGAGGAGGCCGGCCGGCCCTCTATGGGCGCGCCAGGAGGAGGAGTCCTCCTCGTAGTAGGAGTAGGACTCCCCTTTCCTACTCCTACTAGGAGGAGGAAAGGAAGGGGGAGAAGGAGAAGGAAGGAGAAGGAGGAAAAAGAGGAAAGGGGCACCGGCCCCCTAGTCCAATTCGGTTTGGGCTAGGGGGGTCGCGCGCCCTGCCTCCTCTCTTCCACCACTTGGCCCATGAGGCCCATTACTTCTTCCTCGTATTCCCATAACTCCCCGGTACCCCCGAAAACACCCGAATCACTCGGAACCTTTCCGATGTCCGAATATAGTCGTCCAATATATCGATCTTTATGTCTCGACCATTTCAAGACTCCTCTTTATGTCCCCGATCTCATCCGGGACTCCGAACTACCTTCGGTACATCAAATCACATAAACTCATAATATAATCGTCACCGAAACTTTAAGTGTGCGGACCCTACGGGTTCGAGAACGATGTAGACATGACCGAGACATATCTCCGGTCAATAACCAATAGCGGAACCTGGATGCTCATATTGGCTCCCACATATTCTACGTAGATCTTTATCGGTCAGACCGCATAACAACATACGTTGTTCCCTTTGTCATCGGTATGTTACTTGCCCGAGATTCGATCGTCGGTATCATTGGAAGCGGAACTACCCCAAGCAATTGGTGGATAAGAAGGATGGCAAAGTGAACATAGGTATATTTGATATACATGTTATTTATGTGTACTTTACTAATGTTTATAGCAACCCCTCGGTATTTGATACTGGTTCAGTTGCTAAGAGTAGTAACTCGAAATGGGAGTTGCAAAATAAACAGAGACTAGTTAAGGGTGAAGTGATGATGTGTGTTGGAAGTGGTTCCAAGATTGATATGATCATCATCGCACACTTCCTATACTTTCGGGATTAGTGTTAAACCTAAATAAATGTTATTTGGTGTTTGCGTTGAGCATAAATATGATTGGATCATGTTTATTGCAATACGATTATTCATGTAAGTTAGAGAATAATTGTTGTTCTGTTTACATGAATAAAACCTTCTATGGTCATACACCCAATGAAAATGGTTTGTTGGATCTCGATCGTGGTGATACACATTTTCATAATATTGAAGCCAAAAGATGCAAAGTTAATAATGATAATGCAACTTATTTGTGGCACTGCCGTTTAGGTCATATTGATGTAAAGCGCATGAAGAAAATCCATGCTGATGGGATTTTGGAATCACTTGATTATGAATCAGTTGATGCTTGTGAACCATGCCTCATGGGCAAGATGACTAAGACTCCCTTCTCCGGAACAATGGAGCAAGCAATAGATTTGTTGGAGACCATACATACTGATGTATGTGGTCCGATGTATATTGAGGCTCGCGGCAGGTATCATTATTTTCTGATCTTCACAGATGATTTGAGCAGATATGAGTATATCTACTTGATGAAACACAAGTCTGAAATATTTGAAAAGTTCAAAGAATTTCAGAGTGAAGTGGAGAATCATCGTAACAAAAATAAAAGGTTCTACGATATGATCAAAGAAGTAAAATCTTTGAGTTACGAGTTTGGCCTTTAGTTAAAACAATGTGAAATAGTTTCACTACTCACGCCACATGGAACACCACAGTGTAATGGTGTGTCCGAACGTCGTAACCGTGCTTTATTAGATATGGTGCGACCTATGATTTCTCTTACTGATTACCACTATCGTTTTGGGGTTATGCATTAGAGACAGCTACATTCACGTTAAATAGGGCACCATCTAAATCCATTGAGACGACACCGTATGAACTGTGGTTTGGCGAGAAACCTAAGCTGTCGTTTCTTAAAGTTTGGGACTGTGGTGCTTATGTGAAAAAGTTTCAACATGATAAGCTCGAACCCAAATCGGAGAAGTAAATCTTCATAGGATACCCAAAAGAAAATGTTGGGTACAGCTTCTATCACAGATCCGAAGGCAAGATATTCATTGCTGAGAATGGATCCTTTCTAGAGAAGGAGTTTCTCTCGAAAGAAGTGAGTGGGAGGAAAGTAGAACTTGATGAGGTAACTGTATCTGCTCCCTTACTAGAAAGTAGTTCATCACAGAAATCTGTTCCTGTGACTACTACACCAATTAGTGAGGAAGCTAATTATGATGATCATGTAACTTCAGATCAAGTTACTACCGAACCTCGTAGGTAAACCAAAGTAAGATCCGCACCAGAGTGGTATGGTAATCCTGTTCTGGAGATCATGTTACTTGAACATGACGAACCTACGAACTATGAGGAAGCGATGATGAGCCCAGATTCCACGAAATGGCTTGAGGCCATGAAATCTGAGATGAGATCCATGTATGAGAGCAAAGTATGGACTTTGATTGACTCGCCCAATGATCGGCGAGCCATTGAGATTAAATGGATCTTCAAGAGGAAGACGGACGCTGATAGTAGTGTTACCATCTACAAAGCTAGAATTGTCGCAAAAAGGTTTTCGACAAGTTCAAGGTGTTGACTACGATGAGAGTTTCTCACTCGTATCTATGCTTAAGTCTGTCCAAATCATGTTAGCAATTGCCGCTTTTTATGATTATGAAATTTGGCAGATGGATGTCAAAACTGCATTCCTAAATGGATTTCTGGAAGAAGAGTTGTATATGATGCAACCGGAAGGTTTTGTCGATCCAAAGGGAGCTAACAAAGTGTGCAAGCTCCAGCGATCCATTTATGGACTGGTGCAAGCCTCTCGGAGTTGGAATAAACGCTTTTATAAGTTGATCAAAGCATATAGTTTTATACAGACTTGCGGTGAAGCCTGTATTTACAAGAAAGTGAGTGGGAGCACTACAACATTTCTAATAAGTATATGTGTATGACATATTGTTGATCAGAAATAATATAGAATTATTCTGCAAAGCATAAATGAATGTTTGAAAGGAGTTTTTCAAAGAAAGACCTCGGTGAAGCTACTTACATATTGAGCATCAAGATCTATAGAGATAGATCAAGACGCTTGATAAGTTTTTCAATAAGTACATACCTTGACAAGATTTTGAAGTAGTTCAAAATGGAACAGTCAAAGAAGGAGTTCTTGCCTGTGTTACAAGGTGTGAAGTTGAGTAAGACCCAAAACCCGACCACGGCAAAAGATAGAGAAAGAGAATGAAAGTCATTCCCTATGCCTCAGCCATAGGTTCTATAAAGTATGCCATGCTGTGTACCAGACCTATTGTATACCCTGCCCTAAGTTTGGCAAACAAGTACAATAGTGATCTAGGAGTAGATCACTGGACATTGGTCAAAATTATCCTTAGTGGAATAAGGATATGTTTCTCGATTATGGAAGTGACAAAAGGTTCGTCCTAAAGGGTTACGTCGATGCAAATTTTGACACTGGTCCAGATGACTCTAAATCTCAATCTGGATACATATTGGAAGTGGGAGCAATTAGCTAGAGTAGCTCTGTGCAGAGCATTGTTGACATAGAAACTTGCAAAATACTTACGGATTTGAATGTGGCAGACCCGTTGACTAAACTTCTCTCACAAGCAAAACATGATCACACCTCAGTACTCTTTGGGTGTTAATCACATAGCGATGTGAACTAGATTATTGACTCTAGTAAACCCTTTGGGTGTTGGTCACATGTCGATGTGAACTATGGCTGTTAATCACATGGTGATGTGAACTATTGGTATTAAATCACATGGAGATGTGAACTAGATTATTGACTCAATACCTAGTTCAATCTTGTTACCGGCAAGTCTCTTTACTCGTTCCGTAATACATCATCCCGCAACTAACTTATTAGTTGCAATGCTTAAGTGATGTGCATTACCGAGAGGGCCCAGAGATACCTCTCCGACAATCGGAGTGACAAATCCTAATCTCGAAATACGCCAACCCAACAAGTACCTTCGGAGACACCTGTAGAGCACCTTTATAATCACCCAGTTATGTTGTGATGTTTGGTAGCACACAAAGTGTTCCTCTGGTAAACGGGAGTTGCATAATCTCATAGTCATAGGAACATGTATAAGTTATGAAGAAAGCAATAGCAACAAACTAAACGATCAAGTGCTAAGCTAATAGAATGGGTCAAGTCAATCACATCATTCTCCTAATGATGTGATCCCATTAATCAAATGACAACTCATGTCTATGGTTAGGAAACATAACCATCTTTGATCAACGAGCTAGTTAAGTAGAGGCATACTAGTGACACTCTGTTTGTCTATGTATTTACATATGTATTATGTTTCTGGTTAATACAATTCTAGCATGAATAATAAACATTTATCTTGATATAAGGAAATAAATAATAACTTTATTATTGCCTCTAGGGCATATTTCCTTCAGATACAAAGGTAGCCGGTCTTCTCCGTGAGGAGGTCTTGAAACCACAAGGGGATCTTCCCTTAGAGGGGTCTTGAATCGAAAGGGATCTTGTAACGCCCTCGATGCGGCTATATCTCCCACGTGTCGAAGCACGACTTAGAGGCATAACCGCATTGAAAGCAATGTCGCAAGTGAGGTAATCTTCACACAACCCATGTAATACATAAGGGAAAGAGGTACATAGTTGGCTTACAATCGCCACTTCACACAATACATGAATAAAGCATTACATTCATCCAAATACACTCAAGGTCCGACTACGGAACCAAAATAAAATAAGACTACCCCAAATGCTACACAGATCCCCGATCGACCCAACTGGGCTCCACTACTGATCGACTGAAACGAAACAACACAAAGGACAGATCTTCATCGAGCTCCTCCTTGAGCTCGATTGCGTCACCTGCACGGTATCATCGGCACCTGCAAACTGGTTTTGGAAGTATCTGTGAGTCACGGGGACTCAACAATCTCACACCCTTGCGATCAAGACTATTTAAGCTTATAGGTAGGGTAAAAGGTATGAGGTGGAGCTGCAGCAAGCGACTATCATATGTGGTGGCTAACATACGCAAATGAGAGCGAGAAGAGAAGGCAAAGCACGGTCGAGAAACTATGATCAAGAAGTGATCCTAGAACAACCTACGTCAAACATAACTCCAACACCGTGTTCACTTCCCGAACTCCGCCGGAAAGAGACTGTCACGGTTACACACGCGGTTGGTGCATTTTAATTAAGTGAAGTGTCAAGTTCTCTACAACCGGACATTAACAAATTCCTATTTGCCCATAACCGCAGGCACGGCTTTCAAAAGTTTAAAATCCTGCAGGGGTGTCCCAACTTAGCCCATCACAAGCTCTCATGGTCAACGAAGGATATTCCTTCTCCCAAGACAATCCGATCAGACTCGGCATCCCGGTTACAAGACATCCTCGAAAATGGTAAAACAAGTCCAGCAAGATCGCCCGATGCGCCGACATCCCGATAGGAGCTGCACATATCTCGTTCTCAGGGCACACTAGATAAGCAATCCGTACAACTAAAACCAGCCCTCGAGTTTCCCCGAGGTGGCGCTGCAAGGGGCTCTAGTTTGGACCAACACTTAGACAAGCACTGGCCCGGGGGGTTAAAATAAGATGACCCTCGGGATGCGCGACTCCCAAGGGAAAAAGGCTAGGTGGCGAATGGTAAAACCAAGGTTGGGCCTTGCTGGAGGAGTTTTATTCAAAGCGAACTCTCAAGGGGTTCCCATTATAACCCAACCGTGTAAGGAACGCAAAATACGAGAACATAACACCGGTATGACGGAAACTAGGGCGACAAGAGTGGAACAAAACACCAGGCATAAGGCCGAGCCTTCCACCCTTTACCAAGTATATAGATGCATTAATTAAATAAGAGATATTGTGATATCCCAACAAAATATCCATGTTCCAACATGGAACAAACTCCAATCTTCACCTGCAACTAGCAACGCTATAAGAGGGGCTAAGCAAAGTGGTAACATAGCCAAACAACGGTTTGCTAGGACAAGGTGGGTTAGAGGCTTGGCTTAGCAATATGGGAGGCATGATAAGCAAGTGGTAGGTATCATAGCATAGGCATAGCAAAAGAGTGAGCATCTAGCAAGCAAAGATAGAAGTGATTTCGAGGGTATGGTCATCTTGCCTGAGATCCCGCAAGATAGAAGAACGAGTCCAGGAAGAAGACAAACGGACGTAGTCGACGTATCCTCACAAACGCAACGTTACCGGATTACCGAGAAGAATTACACCGGAAAAAAGCAAACAACACAGTGAACAATCATCACATAAGCATGGCACGATGCACAAACAAGTATGATGCATGTCCGGTTTAATGAAGCATGGCACGTCAAAGTGCACAAACAATCCTACAAATTAAGTGGAGCTCAATATGCAACTCCGTTGCATATTGACGAAACACCACATGACTTATTTAGTTCGATCTTGTTTATGTACTCAACAATATTAAATGTCGATTAACATGGCAAGGGGGTGAAGCAAAGTAAAACTACCTATCTAGTCAAGTTTAGATGAGGCCGGAAACAACGAACAACAATTCCGGTAAATCCCCATATACATATTTTAGGTTTGGTACTGTTCTGCCCTAAACCATATTTTATAGTTGTTAAACATGCAAAGTAAAGCCATCATGATAATCTAGGCATTTTTTGCCCCATTTACATATAAAGTTTAATTAAAACCGAGCTACGGTTATTTAGTTATGAATTAAATCATTTTAGCATGGCATAGGAGCAAAGTTAAACAATCAGCATTTTAAGCATTTCAAACATGGATGAAAAAGACATATTAGTAAACTAGACGAAAAATAAGCATATTTCATATATAAATTATTTTAATCCGATGCACGGTTGAGAAGTTATTAAATGCATGAAGTATGAGGGTCTTTCTGCAATTCTGTAAAACCTGGGATAAAAGATTAAATGCGCCCAAAGGAAAAAACACTAATCGGGCCGAATCTAATAGCCCAATAGTGCAGGGGGGCTCGGGTGCTGCCTCACCCATGGGCCTTGGCCCGGCCGGATCTGGAGGTGGGCCTCAAAGGGGCATGCGCCACGATCCACGCGATGGAGCAGGGGAGGCGATGCGGGCCGGGTCAACAGGCACGGGTGAGCATTCTCCTGCTCGATCCAAAGAGAGGCGAGGTCAACGTCGACGGGACTTGCCACTCCGGTGATGAGGCTGATTAGCAGGAGGAGGCGGGCGCGCTCATGGCGAGGCAGGATGCCCGGCGAGGGGTGCCGGCCACCAGCGGTCAAGGCAGCTGAGCAGCAGCTGCAGAAGACGGCGACTCCAGCCGGTTCGGGCGCCCACGACGAAATAGAGGAGGGCCGGCGCGGGCAGTGATGCAGCGGACACGGTGCTGGACTTGGCGGCGGGGAAACCGGTCGGAGGCGAGCGGCGTCTGGTGCGGCGAGGTAGCAGGCCGGCGGCGTTGTCTCCTGTGAGAGAAACAGGACGAGGGAGGTGGTCAGGGAGAGCTTCAGCGAGGAAAAAGGAAGGGAGTAGGGGCGTCTGACGCAAGGCGGCCGGGGCGGCGGCTTCGATCGAACGGCCGGCGAGGTCGGACAGCCACAGGGAGGCGCGAGGCGAGGTAGGGTAGGCCTCGGGCAGCTGCTGAGACAAGGGAGGAGGAAAGGCCTCGACCCAATCAGGATCGAGCGCGGGGTCGATCTGAGAGGGAGAGGTGGGGGTTGCTGGTTGGATCGCTGCAGATACGAGGAAGATGCAGCGGCTACCGAGGGGATGGATCCCGAGGGGAATTTGCAGTGGGTGGCGGCTGAGGGGGACAAGCGACCTAATTTTTAGGGTTTTGTCTGATATATATAGCAAAAGGATTAAAGGAGAGGGATTTGGATCATTGGATCGAAATCCGACGGACGAGAATAAAATAGGTAGGGAGTCCAAATAAGAAAACGGTGATGTTTTGTAGATGTTTGGGGATGATCCGGATCCAACGGTGACGACTCCTCGGATCGGGTTCGGGACAACTTTCGGACGCGCGCGAGGGGGGTTGCGGGCTGACGAGAGAGGTTAGGTTGGACCTGGCGGTAGGTAGTGGGCTGTGTAGACGGTCTCGAGCTGAGAGAAGAGAAGAGAGGGAGGCCCGGCGACTATTTTCGGAGACCGAAAACGTCCGACGTGTGCCCGGCTATAATGCCACTATAGTTTAACTGTTGGGATATCAGACGAACTCCGAATGCGATGAAACTTGACAGGCGGTCTATCTACACTATAATAAGACCACACGCCAACTTTCAACCCATTCCGAGAACATTTTCCGGCCACTTATAAAATACTATTTCGGACATGTCGCGGGCGCGTGCAAGTGTGGTTGGGCTTAGAACGGACAACGGACGGAACGAGCAGACCGGGACAGATGCAAGTTTTTAAAATATGATGATGCAATGCACATGATGACATGATAAGATGCAACACGTAAGCAAATGACATGGCAACGACAGCGAATAACAGGAAGACACCTGGCACATCGGTCTCGGGGCGTCACAGATCTTCTTCGAAGAGGGACCGCGGTCTCTCTCGTGGAGTAGATCCGAAGTGGATGAGCAATGCTCTATCTCTAAAATGAGCTAAACCAATGCTAACCCTAGCTAGGATGAATATGAGGGCTATTTATAATCTTAGTGCAAATGGGGGCGAAAGGAGGGGGTACATGGGCTTCAGGCCCGAAACTGGACGCAGCCAGGTACCGGACGTCCGCTGGGGACCGGTCGTCCGGTGTCTCATGGGCGGCCGGACGTCCGGTGGTCGCCGGTCGTCCGCTCGTTCTAGCTCGGATGCTGGTGTAGCGGATTTTCGGAAGAGGCCGGTCGTCCGATCGCCGGACGTCCGGTGGCGCCGGACTTCCGCTCCTTTGGCTCGGGTGCAGGGTCACCGGTCGTCCGGTCCGGGCTGCACGTCCGATCGCTGTAGCTCGGCTGGGGCTTCAGGCGCTGGACGTCCGGTCCCGACCGATCGTCCGGTGGCTGGGACTTCTTCCGCAGCTCTCCTTCTTCCCGTCTTCACGTCCATCTTCCTTTTCTGATCCTCCTTGTTACTTGGCTTCTTCATGGCCAACTCCTTGATACCTGAGTATGCACAATGTCTCCGTTTGAGGTAGTAGCCATGTCTCATGTGCATCGAAGTGGAAATGTGAGAGGAGAGATGTCACCTCGGTTTCGAGAGCTCTTGCACGTGCTCATGTCATGGGTCCGCTAGGCACTTGGTGAGACGATGATAGGTCCGAGGATGACCTTGGGATGCTCCGCATCAGTTTTCGTGCTTCTAAAAATAATCACCAGTTTAAGAAATGTCCTAAAATTTCAAAACATCTTCCCATTTTCAAAAATTGTTCGATTTAAGAATAAATCAAAAACTTAAAAGCCTCACTTTTGAAAAATTGTTTGATTTTAAAAAGCATGTTCAAAAACTTAAAAGCCTGTCCACTTTCCAAAAATTGTTCAGAATTTGGAAATTGTTTGCATTTTTCGAGATTGTTCAATAATTTCAAAAAAAGTTCAGAATTTACAAATTGTTTGCTTTTTTGTAAGAAAATTCAAAAATTAAATTTGATTAAAACATTAAAAATTTCTCGTGTTTTAAAATAGTGCTCACAAACTTGAAAATGTTCGCATTTTAAAAAAATGTTCACTTTTTTCAAAAAAAATTGCAACTTTCTGAATTGATTACTAAAATAAACTGTTGCAATGTGGGGTCGCCACAGGTACCTGGTTCACTATAGTGGCGTTATAATAAAAAGCAATATGGTCCAGTATAGGAAAAACAGATCCATTCAGAAAAAGACCAGTTCACACCAATGTTACTATAGGAAACAATTAGCTACAGAAAAACCGGGCCACTACAGGAACCCCGAGTCACTACAGGAAAGCTCGGTCACTGCAGGAACTAAGCCAATGTTCACCTTTTGGCTTAGTTCTTTTTATTGTTCATATTTTCAAAAGAAATATTCCAATAAATATATTCGAAAACTAAAAAATATTTAAAAAAACCACGAATTTTAAAACTATTAACATAGTGTAAAACCACTGAATGTTTGCAGCAACTAGAATATATTCACACATTTAAAAAACGTGATATTTTAAAAAATGGTTATACAATGTAAAAAACATATTCTTGTAACTAAAAATATGTTTCATACCTTTCAAAAAATGTACATTGCACTTTAAAAACAGTTCACACGTTTCAAAAGAATGTTCCAATATTAAAAAAGATCTTATATACAATCTAAAACAATGTTCACTATCTTTTTTAAAATGCTTAATAATTAAAAAATTGTTTCAATGTGTACTTGAGAAATATTTAACATGCATTT
>NC_041392.1:507563035-507627786 GCF_002162155.2 Triticum dicoccoides
CATTTGAAAAAATGTTCAAAAATATGTATTCGAAAATAATACTATTAATCATGTATTTTAATTATGTTAAGCATGAATAAAAATATTTTTAATAATTATGAGAAATGTACAAGGTGTATGAAAAAAGTACACAGCAAAATATATATTAGATTTTTTAATGATGTTTTTGAAAAAGGTTAAATATGTCTAAAAATGTTCTTGACATATACAAAAATTTACAATATGTATGATAAAAAGTAGACATGTGCTAAAAAAGGAAAGAAAGATAAAACAAAGGAAGAAACCAAATAAACTAAAAAACCAAAGAAAAATAGAAATAAAGAAGGAAAATAAAACAGAGAAAAAGGCGAAGAAAACAAATGCAAATAGTGAAAACCAATAAGAAAGAACTCAAAGAATTAGAAGGACAAAAGCCGAAGGCAGAGGCGCTACGGTGCCGGGCCAGCGTACTCCCTGGTGCGGTCGTGCCAAGAGGCGATACCAAGTTACGTCTCCACGATGCTCAATGCACGCAGTAGCGTAGCATTGCCCACCTCACTGCCAAATGGCTACAGTTGGTATGGCTTGTCAAAATAGAAACAATTTTCCCGGTAGTTCAGAGATGAGCCCATGCTTATCTAGTCTCGGTGATTAGCAAATTTGAATGCAATAGCAAAATTCAATAAATTCTGAAATATTTAGGTATCCAAGATCCTTGGATGCGGTAGGAGCGTGCAGATTTTTGTGGTCAAATGAAATCCGAGGAGCTCATGGCAAAAAAATGATGTCTGCAGTGCTCTTTCTCATGGTTTCTTTGACAGACATTTTTTTAAAAGTAAATAAAATATCTATAAATATTGATTAGAATCTCACTCAAGTCTTATTCATGTAAATTATTGTAACATAATACGATCATTTGCAACGTGCATGAAAATGAGAAAATGGAAATGTTATAGTTTAAGTTTCAAAAGAGTTGAATGTAGCTATCCCATTTCTCATTTTTAGCTAGGTCGCACATGGGCATATCATTTTGTGATCATTTAAATGGGTGAGTATCTATACAATACGTACCTATCCATATGCCTGATTATTTTTATAATTTTTTCAAAAGTTACGAAAACATTTTTGGCTAAGTGGGTTCGAGTGTACCTTGTTTCCATAAATCAGTTGTTTAATATAGAGTTCCGATATATTGTGTACATTTAACATCAATATTGAATTTAGTAGCGGTGTTTATTTCATTTAAGAAATATACACCATTTTACAACTATCTGATCTCAACAGAACAAATTATATTCGAGAGAAGGCAACATCCTCTTTGGAACATAAATGAAAAAATAGCGTGCTACAGAAAATAGTGCGGCCGCTGAAAATATGCTATTAGCGTGCTATAGCGTGCTACACCGTGCTATTAGCGAGACATTATACACAAATTAATTTAGCGAGCCAATACTCTACACATTATAGCGTGCTATTAGCGGCGCTATAGCGCGCTATTTTTTTCAGTCATCATTTATCACGCCAAAAAAGAATGCACGTACTCCATCCATTCCTAAATATAAGTCTTTTTTAGAGATTTACATTTGGACTACGTATAGATGAATATGGACATATTTTAGTGATACCGAACAGTTTGAGTGATCGATCGGTGTTGGGTTAAGTCTTGCAACGAGCGCAACCCTCGTTCCTAAATATAAGTCTTTTCAAGATATGAATATGGACTTACATACGGATGAATATATACCTATTTTAGAGTGTAGGTTCACTCATTTTGCTTCATATTAAAATTTCTAAAAAGACTTATATTTAGAAACGAAGGGAGTAGTAATTTCGCAAGAAACTCTTTATATTCAACACAAAAGAATAAACATATGAGGAGATTCGACGCAACGTCCCTCAAACATCCAGGGAAACAAAATGGGTGTAGCGAGTGCGCGCATGTACATGCGCACCGATCGTATAGCGTATTACAGTACATGATTTATTTATCATCAGTACTGGGGCATGCTGCACTCGGGCGGTACGGGGCCCTTGCCGTTGACGCAGTAGTCGTAGATGGTGTAGCCGAGCTGCACGGCCCTGAGCTGGCGCATCTGCTCCTTGGTGAGCTGGGACGGCTCCGGCGGGGTGTCCTTGTTGCATCTGGCGGCGCACTCGGCGTCGGTGCTCAGGCACTCGCAGACGTCGAGGCCCATGTTGTCGTACTCGGCGACGAAGGGCGCCTTGGCCCAGTCCGTCTTGACGCGGCCGCCCTGCGTGGCCCAGTCGTCCGCCGACCAGATGCTGGAGAAGCCGTACATCGGCCGCTTCGTCGGGAACGGCACGCCCTTGCTCGCGTAGTTGCGGAACACGCGGATCGGGATGCTGTCCACAAACCACCTGCATGCACGCAGAGATTCAATCCATGGAAGTCAGCCTCCGTCGATCCTGTATATAATCTGGCAGCAGAGGTACAAGGATGCATGCATGGGCTGCTTACACGATCATGGAGGGGTTCCAGAAGATGGTGTAGTTGTGGAAGTCGGCGGTGGGGTCGAACCAGGGGTAGAACTGCACCTCCTTGGCGCCCACGCCGTCGGCGAACACGTTGGTGTGGATGGTGTAGGGCTGGCCCGTCTCGTTGCCCAGGAACTCGAAGTCGATCTCGTCGTGGTCGTCGCCCACCGACGACGTCTGTCATAATCAGTTTCTCACCATCAATTATCAATTTTCTCGTGCATATATACGCATGCGTCTGATGAGAAATGTTGCATATGGCAAACAATGTGCTCACGTACGTAGTAGGTGGTGACGGTGCCGGCCGAATTTCCCTTGACCAGCTTGATCAAGGTGGAGATGCTGCCGTAGATGAACGTCTTCTTGGTCCGGAGCATACTGCCTGATGACCACGAACTGAATTTAGTAAGCAAAAGAGCATTTTTGACACGCACAGATGCTGAGAGATACGAAGATGTGTGTTACCTGAGATGTTGCTGACGAGGGAGAGCGTGAGGTGCTCCCCTCCGTCCGTCATCGCGGCGTTCTGCGGCTCCCATGTGATGTCGCACAGGTCGGCGAAGTTCGCGCCGACGAGCCCGAGCCTCAGCACCGCCGCGAACGCCACGACGGCGAGGAGACCCCTCATCGACCTCCCCATCTCCTCCTCGCGTGTACGTGGATAGCCAACTGTTGCGTGCGGTCGACGACTTCGAGCTGGTAGAGAATTCAGAGGGCGCCGGTCTAGCTTTATACTATAAGATGATCGGAATTTTCATTTCCAGTTCGGAGAGGGGAGGTTCTGGCGCGCATGTAGGCACGTAGAAATGAATAATGATCTGCGCGGCCCCGACGGATTCTGCCAGCCTGCTCGACGTCTGAATGATTTGACTAATGGAATCTTCTGGTTGATGATCTACTAATAAGGAATGGTTCTTGGCAGGGGGTTTAGTAGTGCTCCGCATGACCAATGTTGTTTCCCTTCTTCGACGGGCCTGCACGCGGCGACTGCTGCTATAGTGCTCGCCATCACCTCCGGCATGCGTATGTGTCACCTGGTCAATGGAAACGGTGTTCGCCATTTGTCAAATGAGGACATTTTGAGCAAATATCTGCTTCAATGTTTCATCAGCTGCAGCTGAATTAATCCTGTGTTCGTTTCGGTGAAACTTATTTACAAGTTGCTAGCCTGTTAGCGACGCGCGAAGTTTCGTGGCGTCATGTTTTCACAATTGACTGTCCAGCATTAGATACAAGTCGGCAAGTTGTTGTGTGTCCAAATGCTCCGAAAACCAATCGGTTTGACTTTTAAATATGAAGTCTGAATTTTATCATAAAGTCCTACGAAATATCTTTTCAACAATTTCCTGAAGCATGGGCAAGAATTTTTAGAAGGGATGGTACATGGGGATTTACCCTGGTTCGGACCTTCATGATTCAGGTAATACACTACTTCTGCTTTTGCTTTGATTGATTATGGGAAAACGCGTCGCGTGACGGAGTTGCAATATGAGTGGATTTGTTGTTACCGAAACGATGACTAGATGTCGATAACCTCGAACTATCCCCTAACCTTGCTTTATAGGGGGAGGGGGCGCCTAGGGTCACATGTTTTCCAACCGACCTAGAGCCCCGAACGGATAAGAGATCCTCGACTTACGCCAAGATGAAGAACTTTCTGAAAGAAGGGTCGTATAGCTTATGGACCCTAAGGCCGGCCCATCATCTGGCCTGCCCACCGATGGGCCACCCCCGGTGCTATACACCATCAGGCGACATTCATAAACTTTGAATTTAGCACACCGAGCGTGAAGGCTCTTGGGGCTAGCAGATCACTCCCGCTTCACCATATCTGTGTTTGATACTAGTTCTTTCTCAAAATAAAATGGCCAGCGATTTCTCAAACTGGTTGTGTGCCCCATCAGCAACAAAAACATCCCCATGACAAACATAGGGTGAACATAGGTAGTGAAGAGAGGAAAGAGTTAGTTAGGATCAAGTGGGGCCCTAAGGACATGAATTTGTCATGCCAAGGCGCCACACGGTCCGCAACTATAGTATAAAAGGCCTCCCATTATCAATGAGAGCTTTATGTCACATATGGGGAAACCCACATATGTGATTGGTGAGGGAGTCCTGGATTAGGGGGTCCCCGGGCGTCCGGGCTATGTGATATGGGCCGGACTAATGGGCCAAGAAGATACAAGATAGGAGGCCTTCCCCCGTGTCTGGATGGGACTCTTCTTTGCGTGGATGGCAAGCTTGACGTTCGGATGTGAAGATTTCTTTCTCTGTAAACCGACTTTGTAAAACCCTAGGCCCCTCCGGTGTCTATATGAACCGGAGGGTTTAGTCCATAGAGGCGATCATAATGATACAGGCTAGACATCTAGGGTTTAGCCATTACGATCTTGAGGTAGATCAATTCTTGTAACCCTTGTACTCATCAAAGTCAATCAAGCAGGAAGTAGGGTATTACCTCTATCAAGAGGGCCCGAACCTGGGTAAAACATCATGTCCCCTGCCTCCTGTTACCTTCAATCCTCACACGCACGGTTCGGGACCCCCTACCCGAGATCGGTCGGTTTCGACACCGACATTGGTGCTTTCATTGAGAGTTCTTCTAAGCTGTCGACAGAAGGTTCGATGGCTCGTTCGATCATCCACAACGATGCCGTCTCGGGGGAGACTTTCCTCCCCGGCCAAATTTTCGTATTCGACGGCTTCGCACTGCGTGCCAACTCAACCGACCACCTTGAGCATATTGATAGCTACGCCCCTGGCCATCAGATCACTTTTGGAAATCCGAACTATGTCGCTGATATCCGAGGAGACTTGATCTTCGAAGGGTTCGCGGCCCGACCGCCGCTCTGGCCTTAGATCCAGAGCAGACTGCCAGGTCCGAAGATGGGAGTTTAGAGCCCGCCGGACTCCCGACAATTATGGAACTTGCTACCGGAGATCTGGAGGGGACTGCGTCATCAACAAACCCGAAGTCGGACCAGGCTCTCCTTGTCGCTGAAGTGTCGGACTCTCCCTCGGACTCTAGATTCGAACTCTTGAGGTCCGCGTCAAACGGGTGTGGCCAGGAGGCTCTCATCCCGGCCAGCCCCGTGGACTCTCGCTTCCCTGTCCAAACCTCGCTCCTAAACGAGGCTCTGGACTTAATGCGATCCCTCGCCATTACAGAGGAATCGTTTCCGAATTACACCTAGCCCGAATAATGGATTGAGTTTTCCCTTTGAAGGGCTGAGAGTGGGGAGCAGGGAATTTTATGTCCCACCAACCACCCACTTCATAGCCACTATCGAAGACTTAACCGACATGCCGTACTACGCCTCCGAAGACATCGACAGCATGGATGACGACGCCGAGACGAACAAGGCCAAGACCCTCCTTTATCGAACGTTGGACGGCCACCTCCACATACGACGTGTACATGGTAGACACACCCAAAGAGGATGACGATGACGGCAAGAAGGATCCGGTTGAGGACAAGCCTGCTAAAGCACCTCCAAAGCGTCGACGTCAGCGGCGCCGCTCAAAATTGCGTCGCGAAAAAGACATCAATACCGGCACCGAAGACAATAACACTCCGGAGAATGCTGAAGACCCCGAAGCCCCTGTCGAGCCAACATCCGAACAGGATGATTGGGAGGATGCGCTGATACGTCTCCAACATATATATAATTTTTGATTGTTCCATGCTATTATATTATCAACCTTGGATGTTTTATATGCATTTATATGCTATTTATATGATTTTTAGGGACTAACCTATTAACCTAGAGCCCAGTGCCAGTTTCTGTTTTTCCTTGTTTTTGAGTTTTACAGAAAAGGAAAATCAAACGGAGTCCAATTGACCCGAAACTTCACGGAACTTATTTTTGGACCAGAAGAAGGCCATGGAGTAAAAGAGTTGGGCCAGAAGAGTCCCGGGCTGCCCACCCCCCTGGGCGCCTCCCTACCTCGTGGAAAGCCCGGAGACCCCCTGACTTGTTCTCGACTCCAACACCTCTTATATAACTCAAAACTTCTAGAAAGAAACCTAGGTCGGGAGTTCCGCCGCCGCAAGCCTCTCTAGCCACCGAAAACCAATCTAGACCCGTTCTGACACCCTGCCGGAGGGGGGAATCCCTCTCCGGTGGCCATCTTCATCATCCCGATGCTCTCCATGACGAGGAGGGAGTAGTTCACCCTCGGGGCTGAGGGTATGTACCAGTAGCTATGTGTTTGATCTCTCTCTCTCGTGTTCTTGATTCGACACGATCTTGATGTATCGCGAGCTTTGCAATTATAGTTGGATCTTATGATGTTTCTCCCCCTCTACTCTCTTGTAATGGATTGACTTTTCCCTTTGAAGTTATCTTATCGGATTGAGTCTTTAAGGATTTGAGAAAACTTGATGTATGTCTTGCATGTGCTTATTGAAGGAAATATGCCCTAGAGGCAATAATAGAGTTATTATTTATTTCCTTATTTCATGATAAATGTTTATTATTCATGCTATAATTGTATTAATAGGAAACATAATACATGTGTGAATACATAGACAAACATAGTGTCACTAGTATGCCTCTACTTGACTAGCTCGTTAATCAAAGATGGTTAAGTTTCCTAACCATAGACATGAGTTGTCATTTGATTAACGGGATCACATCATTAGGATAATGATGTGATTGACTTGACCCATTCCGTTAGATTAGCACTTGATCGTTTAGTATGTTGCTATTGCTTTCTTCATGACTTATACATGTTCCTATGACTATGAGATTATGCAACTCCCGTTTACCTGAGGAACACTTTGTGTGCTACCAAACATCACAACGTAACCGGGTGATTATAAAGGTGCTCTACAGGTGTCTCCGAAGGTACTTGTTGAGTTGGCATAGATCAAGATTAGGGTTTGTCACTCCGATTGTCGGAGAGGTATCTCTGGGGCCCTCTCGGTAATGCAAAACACTATAAGCCTTGCAAGCGATGAAACTAATGAGTTAGTTGCGGGATAGTGCATTACGAAACGAGAAAAGAGACTTGCCGGTAACGAGATTGAACTAGGTATTGGGATACAGACAATCGAATCTCGGGCAAGTAACATACCAGTGACAAAGAGAACAACGTATAGTGTTATGCGGTTTGACCGATAAAGACCTTCGTAGAATATGTAGGAACCAATATGAGCATCCAGGTTCCGCTATTGGTTATTGATCGGATACATGTCTCGGTCATGTCTACATAGTTCTCGAACCCGTAGGGTCCGCACGCTTAAAGTTCTGTGACGATCGGTTTTATGAGTTTATATGTTTTGATGTACCGAAGGTAGTTCGAAGTCCCGGATATGATCACGGACATGACAAGGAGTCTCGAAATGGTCGAGACATGAAGATTGATATATATGAAACCTACATTTGGACATTGGAAGAGTTCCGGGTAAAATCGGGATTTTACCGGAGTATCGGAGGGGTTACCGGAACCCGCCGGGGGCTAATGGGCCTTGTTGGGCCATAAGGGAAAGAGAGAGGGGCTAGCCTAGGGCAGGCAGCACGCCCCCTCCCCTCTGGTCCGAATTGGACTAGGAGAAGGGGGGGGGGGCGCCCCCCTTTTCTTCTCTTTCTCTCCCTTCCTTTCCCCCTCCTAGTAGGAGTAGGAAAGAGGGGAATCCTACTCCTACTAGGAGGAGGATTCCTCCTCCTGGCGCACCAACAAGGGCTGGCCGGCCTCCCCCTTGCTCCTTTATATACAGGGG
Source organism: Triticum dicoccoides (assembly GCF_002162155.2). Lineage (NCBI taxonomy): Eukaryota > Viridiplantae > Streptophyta > Magnoliopsida > Poales > Poaceae > Triticum > Triticum dicoccoides. Next base: position 507,571,236 of record NC_041392.1, read on the forward strand.
CAGGGGCACCTCTAGACACACAAGTTGATCACAAAGATCTCTCCAAGCCATGTGCGGTGCCCCCTCCACCATAATCCACCTCGGTCATACTGTAGCAGTGCTTAGGCGAAGCCCTACCACGGTAGCTTCATCAACATCATCACCACACCCTCGTGCTGACGAAACTCTTCCCCGAGCTCTATTGGATCGTGAGTTCGCGGGACGTCACCGAGCTGAACGTGTGCTGAACACGGAGGTGCCGTACGTTCGGTACCGAGGATCGGTCGATCGTGAAGACGTACGACTACAACAACCGTGTTGTCATAACGCTTCCGCTTAACGGTCTACGAGGGTACGTGGACGACACTCTCCCCTCTTGTTGCTATGCATCACCATGATCCTGCATGTGCTCAGGAATTTTTTTGAAATTACCATGTTCCCCAACAGTGGTATCAGAGCCAGGTTTATGCGTAGATGTTATATGCACGAGTAGAACACAAGTGAGTAGTGGGTGATACAAGTCATACTGCTTACCAGCATGTCATACTTTGGTTCGGCGGTATTGTTGGATGAAGTGGCCCATACCGACATTACGCGTACGCTTAGGCAAGACTGGTTCTACCGACGTGCTTTGCACACAGGTGGCTGGCGGGTGTCAGTTTCTCCAACTTTAGTTGAACCGAGTGTGGCTATGCCTGGTCCTTGTGAAGGTTAAAACATCACTAACTTGATGAACTATCGTTGCGGTTTTGATGCGTAGGTAAGAACGGTTCTTGTTGTGGTATTGTCATGGCAGATGTCCTCGTGAAAGGACTTAGTCGTGGAGCCATCACGATGGGTTAGCTTAAAGGGGTTAAAGCGGACAAGGGACGCAAGGGTTTATACTGGTTCGGCCCCTTACGGTGAAGGTAAAAGCCTACATGCAGTTGTGATAGAATTTGCTTGGGTTTCGATAACCAGGGAGCGAATCCGCTTTGCCTGGTTCTCGAGTTCTTGTTCGTCGTCCCTAAACCGCCGCCGGGTCGTCCCTTTATATACATAGGTCGACGCCCGTCAGTTTATAAAATCCTGAGGCTGGCTCATAAACGTGTTCGGCTCGGTCTCTACTCTTTCTATCTTACAACACAAGTTACATATCAATGTCGGTTTATGTCTACAGGCCTTAACCCGCTTTTGGGCCTTGGGCCTTCATAAAGCGCCACCATCTTTGTCTTCATGGACTTCAAATAAAATACTCATTATGGGGATAACCCGGCCTCTCCTGGCCGGTTTATGTCCAGTAGTAATATCCCCAACATTAGGCCCCAGATTGATTTGAACTGGTTCAGGTCAATCTTCAATACTTAGGAAAATTTCTTCTTCAGCATCCTCACGTAAATCTTATAAACCGTCATGACATCATCTTCCAAGATCATGATAAACCTCCATGACGTCACATATTATTAAAGATTACCTAAATCTTTCCTTCATTAATGAGCCTCCGACAATCGAGATGATAAAGCTGTCACATATCCCATTTTGGGCTCCTCAATTCTCGCGCCTATCACTTATCCATCTCACGTTATAAATAAAGCCGAAGGGTCCTTTTCATTTTCCCCCTTCGTGCCCCTTCGCATCATATTCTTCCTCGCGTCGCCCGAACGTTGGAGCTCTGCCACCGCCGTCGACCTTCGCTTCTGCCCCAGCGACGGCCGCTGCATCAACCTGACCACACCAGAGAAACGCGACGCTCCTCCGCTGTTCCATTAACATCCGTAATTTCCTCCTCTCCTTGCTCTAGATCCACCATTAGGGTTTCAGTGTTCATCGGAGTCTATCGAAGCTCCGGCGCCGCTCTTCCCTGTTCTTCTTAGTAGCATAAACGGCTGGTTTGGATCTATTATTTCTTGTGCGACCGTAGCCATAATCCCCCCTTTTCCTCATTAGAGCATTCTCTTTATATAGAAAAACTCATCTGAATCCGACGAACTATTTAAGCACCTGAAGTTTAGGCCTGAATATATTCAAGTTTTCTGTCACACCGCAGATCTGAAATTATCATATCAATCTGTGAAACTTATTTTTCCTCATTTAGGTACTTTAGATCTGTACCTTTTATACCAATATAGGCGGTGTAGCTTTTTTAAAAATGATAATATGGCAGTTACCCTTAGTCCCCTCTTAAACCGCCGATTCATTTATCTTTTCACCTCCTCCATTGTCAGACTCCGGTTTAACAATATGCATATACCTTTGCTTCTGCTTATTGCCTTATACTCGTCTGTCATAGATCTTAAACTGACATTCATCTTTTACCAGCTTTCCATTACAATGGCCAAGCAATTTTATGCTTGTAACTGGGTCCCTTCCCGGGTTACTGCAGAGCAATTAGACGGATGCGTCAGAACTGGCGCTTTACCAAAACAAAGTGAGATCCACTGGCGCATTCCTGGTCTAGAAAATCCTCCTACCCCAAAGGACGGCGAGGTAGTGATATTTGTTGATCACATGATCCGTGGTTTTAAACCGCCCGGATCCAAGTTTTTCCACGATGTGCTTGCCATTTTTCAGATCCACCCTCAAAATATTGGACCCAACTCCGTGTCCAATATTTGCAACTTCCAAGTGTTTTGTGAAGCGTATCTGCAAGAAGAGCCAACTGTCGAGTTGTTCCGGGATGTTTTCTATTTAGACCGTCGTACCGAATTTGTAGACGGCCCCAACACTGAACTTGGCGGTGTCTCCATACAGAAAAGGAAGGATGTTAGCTTCCCTCATGCCAAGCTTCACAGTCATCCTAAGGATTGGAACCAGACTTAGTTCTATTGTAAGGATACCTCTCCTGAAGGTGAGAACCCTCTACCGGGTTATCGTGCTCAGCGGCTTACCAACACACACCCTCTTCTGCAACGACTGACTGCCAAGGAACGGGCTTCATACGCACCACAACTCGCCAAGCTCAGAGCTTTCATGGCCAATGGTTTGACAGGGGTGGACTTTATTCGTTGCTGGATATATTGGAGTATCTTGCCGTTAAGCCGCCGCCCCGGTTTAATGTGTGAGTACACAGGGGACTTCAAATATCCTCAACGACATATTGATATTCAGCTAACAGAGGCTAAAGTCACTGAATTTGTTAAGAAGATGTTGGATGAACCAGTGACTGTCTGTAGCAAAATAGGGCTTAGCCCCTTCTGCGTTTCCAATAAACCGCCAGCTATAAGACTTGCCTCCCTCCTATTTGTACTTACTATTCTTAACTGTGCAATCTTTTATATCCTCTGCCCATCTTTTTAACAGGGCGACGACCCATTCTGGAAGAAGAAACCGCGGGATAAACTGGCTAAGACTCCTCGACCTAAGACGAAGGCTGTCAAGAAACCTGCCAAGAGAAAGGTAGCTGAACCCATCGGTTTAGACCTTGATGACGACCTTGATGATCCGAACGTAGAGGTAGAACTTGACTCTCTTGGTTCATTTTTCATACACCTCATTGACAATGATTATTATCAGGATAACGCTGAGGGCAGCCAAGCTGACGACGCAGAGGTAATTATCCTTTCCTCCGGTTCAGACCCTCTGCCAACACAAAAAATCCGACAAGCAGTACGGAAAGTAAGATTTTCTCACCCCGTAGCTCACTTGGACCCAAACTTTCTTTTGAAGAAGCAGCAACAAGAAGCTCGCCGCACAACCCGACACATCGGCCAAGTAGTCACTTCGGCCGGTTTATCGAATACGCCAGTTCGTAAGCGTCGATCTGAGGTCTCAAACACTTCCGATACTTCTTATCCCAAGGCGGGTTATTTCCGAGAGCCTCTTAATCCATCCGATTCAAATTATCAGGGAACGCCTCTGTCATCATCCGACGAGTCAACGACCACACAGCTTCCGCCCCTTAAGACTTCCCCTGGGTAAACACCTTAAACTTACTCTTTTTGACGCTTTATATTTACATGGTATACTGACCTTTATACCTTTCTCTTTCAGAGCCAAGGCCAGAACCAACAAGAAAGGTCATGTAGATAAACCGTATGACGACCATGCAGTTGTTGAACCGGAAAGAACTCCAGAGCCGGAGGGAGCAAATGCTGACGCCGTGCTTGATGATCTGCCACCCCCAAATCAGGATTTTATTGAACAAGTAGAAGTTGATACAACAGGTCAGGCTGATATACCAACAAGCCCAGTCCCAACTGAGGATAAACCGTCAAGCCCAGCTAAGGCTGCTGATGAATCGTCAACTCCGATAAAGGCTGCTGGTGAACGGGAAGATGATGTTATAATCACTGGTGTTGGCCACACCACCCCTTGCAATCCTATTGCATTATTAAAGCATAGTGCCAAGGAGGAAATTTCTGCTATGGGCAAAGGCAAATGGAGCACAGACTTGTCAAGCTACACCCACCTCAACACCCAAGAACTTCACTCTGGTTTTTTTAAACCATCTGCACACAAATCGTGACTACGAAGCCGGTTTAGTGAATCTGCACACAAACCTTTTCTTTCTTATATCCAATTTCCAGTACCAACTCCAGTAGCCCCCAAGGGCCGATTTATGATGCCTATCCAAAATGGGACTTGCAATATCGCAATTCTTCATGCTTATCTTCCAAGGGCCGGTTTATCTTTTTAGGATGAACTGGTACTTTTAACTTTGTAATTTTGAAACTTTCATTAGTGTAATCCCCAAGGGCCGGTTTATCTTTCTAAGATGAACCGGGACTTTAATCGATGTTACTTTGAGCAACCGTACATTAGCCCCCAAGTGTCAAGAATAATACTTGTATTGTGCTTGGGACTTAAAAAAAATCTGATGATCAAGCAAATATGCATTAGCCCCCAAGTGCCAAGTGTATAACTTGTTATGTTCTTGGGACTTCCAAATTTTACTGCCACTTCATAATATGTCTTTCTCTTATAGGCTGAGCTGAGCAAAAAGGAAGCCCAAATTGCTAACTTTCAAGAAAATATCCAAACCCAGCAAGCAGAGACCTCCAAGGCCAAAGAAGAATTGATCAGTGCCTTAGCAGCCATGGAGAAGCTGAAGGAAACTTTGAAGAAGGAATAGGCAGACAGGGGCATAGAAAAATCCACTGTACAAAAGATAGCCGAAGACACAGAGGCAGCCCTTAAACCGGTGGTCGAAGAGCTGGCCGGTTTAAAGCGGTAGATCAATGCCATGACCTCTGCTGTTTTTGGTAAGTGTCTCTCCTGAATCTTTTCAATATACATTATCTCATCTATTGTTGGTTTACTGATGCTTGCGATGACACAGGAACCCACATTACCCACCTGGGCTCGGACATGCGGATGAAGCTGAAAGCTGCCTATACACTGATAGAGCAGTTATATTCTGAAGCTCAACGGGCCATCTGCACTGCTGCACATAACAAACCGCCTCCAACTTTGATAAAGGATACCATTGAGAAACTGTCAATGCTGCCTGCCCGTCTGGACGAGTTAAAGAGATCAGGTGCAAGGGCAGGTGCGCTGACTGCACTAATGTGAGTGAAGGCATGGATACCGGATCTTGACTCGTCGGATATTGGCAGAGGTTATCCTAGCATAAAAGAGGACGGCTCCGAGTTTAACAATGATGATCTTCGGAGGCTGACGAAAGAAATGCGCCCTATAGCGAGCAAACTAGCCGCAGAAATAGATCTCTCTCACTATCAACCGGTTTATGACGCTGATCACAAAAGACTTCCTGCGCCAACACATGATGTAGAAGATCTTATGCCGCCAATCCGTAAGCATACCTATGCCCCTGATGTTGACCCCTCAAAGCTTATAAGTGATGAGGTTGTGTTCCAAGCCTTGATTGGAATCGATTGGGCAACCATTGACTTCCAGCCACTGGGTAGAGAGGAGGAAGATGCACCAGCGCAGGGTGATCCACAGCCTTCAACTCAGCCCGGTGATGAGTCATGATCCGGTGGCTAGTTTATCCTTCTGCGTACTGCCACACTATGTCGAAAACAATTATTCTTTCGGGTTGTTAAAGCGCCTTCTAATAGCTAGTTGAAAACACTTGGTCTGATATGCCATCGTGCATACTTATTTTGCCTGATACTGTGAATCCACCATGCTCTAAGAGATAATCCGTATCGGTGTTATTTAAATTGTTCCTGCATACAAGAAATTTGAAAGTGTCCTGGCGGTTTACCGCTGGACGGGTCATGATGCCCAAACATATGGCCTATGGATTGATAACCCAGGCTGTACTTTGAAAGAATAATCAAAGATAAAAAGGGTGATACCTGTGATATCGTATCATACTGTTGGTTGACCAACTTTTGTATATTTAGGGTGGTAACCCCAATCTTGAGTATTGATAACTCCTTCCATGTTGTGTCGGTCTATGATAAAACTGTACCGGGTTATAATAAACACCGGTGGACTTGTAGTCAAAACTAGATCGGGTTAATAAGCGCCGGATTATGCTTAATCATGTACTGGCAACTTTATAGTTAAAAGCTTAGCCGGGTTAATGAATGCCGGTTTATCAAAACCATTATAAATCTCATCAAAGGAGAAAAAACTTGGCAAATAAAAGCATATGAAAACTTGTAGTCGAGGCTTTTCACGGGCTGCCAGGCCCCAAATTCGAGGCTTTTCATGGGCTGCCAGGCCGCTAAGTTAAACCATTTTACAAAGCCTTTTAAGATGGACCTCAATCTTTAACCAATTGTCGTTTTAACTTTGACAAGTTCAGGGTCTATGAGATTGACTTGTCAAAAGTTCGGCGGGTCATACCAGGTTTACCTGGATGGAGTGGCTTACTTAAAAAGGCAGGCTAACCCTGGGTTTTAGGTGTATACACCAGGCTTCCAAGCCGTGGCTTGATAGCCTATTACAAGTGTAGATTCTTTGTTCATTGCGAAGCAAAGAATCCCCAAGCAATATTTTGAGCTGTGCTCGGTGGTTCCTATGTTTGAGTTGTTCTTTTATAACACTCTCTTTGGCCCCAGAGTAATTTTCTTTTTGGCTTTGAGCCGATCAAGAGGTGTAGCTATGATTCGAAAAACGACCGAGCCCCCAAGTGATTTTTCTGGTGGCCTTGCATCGATCAAGAGGTGTAGCAATGGTTCGGGCACGACTAAGCCCCCAGGTGATTTTTATATAGGGCTGTATAAGCTGAATCAAGGGGTAAACCGGACTCCGCTTCATGAGCAGAAAGCCCCCATGTCACCACACATGATATAAGAAAACAACAGATACCCCGCTTTAGCTGAGGCTCCGGTTTATTATATTGATCATAATATATACATTGTCATAACTATGTACATAAGAAGAGCCTGTGGCTCAAGTATAGTAAGGCCAAAGATGAGCTATATTCCACGGCCGTTGGGTCTGCTCTTCCGATTTACGTGAATCTTTATGCTCTCGAACATCGATGAGGTAGTATGAGCTGTTGTGCAGATTTTTGCTGACCACAAAAGGTCCTTCCCAAGGTGGGGACAACTTGTGCATATCAGTCATGACGGATGTCACTAGGGAGAACCGCCTCCACTCCGTAAACCATGAAGAAGGGCGTGTAACCCATAGATCTGTTCGGTGTGGTGTTGATGCTCCATAACATGGAAGGTAACTCCTCCACCCAACAGCCCGGTGTCCGCTTTAAAGGAACCATAAGCCGGAGCTTGATGCCTCTCAAAATCTCTTGATTGGCTCTCTCTGCTTGACCATTAGATTGGGGGTGAGCCACTGATGATACGTCAAGTCGGATGTGCTCACGCTGACAAAATTCTTCCATAGCGCCCTTGGATAGATTAGTACCACTATCAGTTATAATGCTGTGTGGAAAACCAAAACGGAAGATCACCTTTTTGATGAATTGAACCACCGTGGCCGCATCACACTTACTGTCTGGCTCTGCCTCCACCCACTTGGTAAACTTATCAACCGCCACCAGCAGGTGGGTCTTCTTGTCCTTGGACCTCTTAAAGGGTCCAACCATATCCAGCCCCCAAGTTGCAAATGGCCAAGTGATTGGAATCATCCTTAATTCTTGAGCCGGAACATGAGCGTGGCATGCAAACTTCTGACAACCGTCCCACCTCTTTACCAAATCCTCAACATCAGCATGAGTCATCAACCAATAGAAGCCGTGACGAAAGGCCTTAGCCACCAAGGATTTTGAACCGGCGTGGTGACCACAATCTCCTTCGTGGATCTCACGCAAAATCTCACAACCTTCTTGAGGAGACACACAACGCTGAAACACCCCTGGTACACTGCAATGATGCAACTCCCCTTTGATAATGGTCATTGACTTGGATCGCCGAATTATCTGCTGGGCCAAAGTTTCATCGTCTGGTAACTCGCCCTGGTTCATGTATGCCAGGTATGGGACCGTCCAATCCGGAATACCGTGAAGAGCCGCCACCAATTGAGCCTCCGGGTCAGGCACAGCCAAATCCTCCTCTATAGGTATCTTGACTGGAGGATTATGCAGCACATCCAGAAAGGCATTGGGTGGCACCGGTTTACGTTGAGAGCCTAAGCGACTTAAAGCATCTGCCGCTTCATTCTTTTGCCGGTCTATATGGTCAACCTGATAACCCTTGCAATGACCAGCCACTGTGTCCACCTCTCGTCTATATGCCGCCATGAGCGGATCCTTGGAATCCCAAGTTCTAGACACCTGTTGAGCTACCAGGTCTGAGTCACCAAACCACTTAACCCGGCTTAAATTCATCTCCTTAGCCATCCGAAGACCATGGAGAAAGGCCTCATATTCAGCTGCATTGTTAGTGCAAGGGAACCTTAAACGGAGAACATAAAAAAACTTATCACTTCGTGGGGAAGTTAATATGACTCCAGCCCCCGAGCCTTCCAATTGTCTGGACCCATCAAAATGAATAGTCCAATAAGTGTCATCTGGATTTTCCTCTGGTGCCTGCAACTCTGTCCAATCATTGATGAAGTCCACAAGTGCTTAGGATTTGATTGCTGTGTGAGGCGTATATTTTAACCCGTGAGGTCCAAGCTCAATAGCCCATTTGGCAATCCGGCCGGTTGCTTCTCTATTTTGGATGATATCCCCTAAGGGGGCGGAACTGACCACAGTGATAGGATGACCCTGAAAATAGTGCTTGAGCTTCTGGCTGGCCATGAAAACTCCATACACCAGCTTCTGCCAATGTGGGTACCTCTGCTTAGACTCAATAAGCACCTCACTGATATTAATAAACCGACCGTTGAACCGGATACTCCTTTCCAGCCTCCTTGCGCTCCACAACAATAGCCACGCTGACAGCCCGGGCATTAGCAGCCACATATAACAACAATGACTCTTTATCAATAGGAGCAGCAAGGACCGGCGGCTCGGCTAACTGCCTCTTCAAGTCTTCAAATGCTTCATTAGCAGCCTCACTCCAGACGAAGTCATCCGTCTTCTTCAACGTCTGATATAAAGGGATGGCCTTCTCCCCAAGGGGACTTATAAACCGTCTCAAAGCTGCAATCCGGCCTGCTAGTCGTTGAACATCATTGGTACACTTCGGTTTAGCCAAAGAGGTTATGGATTTGATTTTCTTCGGATTAGCTTCAATGCCCTTGTTAGACACCAGAAAACCCAAGAGCTTTCCTACCGGTACACCAAAGACACACTTGGACGGATTAAGCATCATTTTATAAACCCGGAGATTATCAAAAGTCTCCTTCAAATCATCTATCAATGTCTCCTCCTTTCTGGACTTCACCACAATATCATCCACATAAGCATGAACATTACGCCCGATCTGATTGTGAAGACAATTCTGTACACATCGCTGATAAGTCGCCTGGGAACTCTTGAGCCCAAAAGGCATTGATACATAGCAGAAGGCTCCAAAAGGAGTTATAAAAGTTGTTTTCTCCTGGTCCTTAACCACCATTTTGATCTGATGATAACCAGAATAAGCATCCAGAAAACACAAACGGTCACAACCCGCCCTAGCATCAATGATTTGATCAATACGAGGGAGAGCAAAGGGATCAGCTGGACAGGCCTTGTTTAGATTTGTGTAGTCCACACACATACGCCAAGTGCCGTTCTTCTTAAGCACCAGCACCAGATTAGCTAGCCATTCAGGGTGAAAACCTTCCACAATAAACCCTGCGGCCAAGAGCCGGGCTACGTCCTCACCAATAGCCTTACATCTTTCTTCTTTGAACAGACGGAGAAATTGCCTAACTGGTTTAAACATGGGATCAATATTGAGAGTGTGCTCAGCGAGTTCCCTCGGTACACCTGGCATGTTAGAGGGTTTCCATGCAAAGATGCCCCAGTTCTCACGGATGAACTCGATGAGCGCGCTTTCCTATTTTGGATCCAAGTTAGAGCTGATACTAAACTGTTGAGATGAATCGCCAGGAACAAAATCAACCAGTTTAGTCTCATCAACCGATTTAAACTTTAAGGCCAGATCATGCTCTGTAGTTGGTTTCTTCAACGACGTCATATCTGCCGGATCAACATTGTCCTTGTAGAACTTCAACTCTTCTATTGCACAAACTGACTCAGCATAAGCCGCATCACCTTCTTCGCATTCCAAAGCGATCTTACGACTTCCATGTACCGTGATGGTTCCCTTGTGACCCGGTATCTTGAGTTGCAGGTAAACATAACAAGGCCTTGCCATGAACTTGGCATAAGTCGGCCGTCCAAACAGGGCATGATACGGGCTCTTGATCTTTACTACCTCAAAGGTCAATGTTTTTGATCTTGAGTCATGCTCATCTCCAAAAGCCACCTCTAGGGCTATCTTACCAACGGGATACACTGATTTTCCAGGCACCACACCATGAAAAACAATGTTTGATGGTTTAAGATTCTTATCTGTTAACCCCATGCGACAGAAGGTTTCATAATAAAGGATGTTGATACTACTTCCTCCATCCATGAGTACCTTGGTGAACTTGTATCCTCCAACCTGAGGTGCCACTACTAATGCCAGATGACCAGGGTTATCCACCCGAGGCGGATGATCTTCTCTACTCCACACAATGGGTTGTTCAGACCAACGCAAGTAACGGGTCACCACCGGTTTGACGGAGTTCACTGCCCTTTTATGAAGCTTCTGATCGCGCTTGCTCAAACTGGTGGTGAAAACATGGTACTGCCCACTATTCAATTGCTTCGGGTTGCTCTGGTAACCCGACTGCTGCTGTTCCTGCTGACCCCCCTGATGATTGTAACCACCTTGGTTGCCCTGACTGCCTTGATTGACATGTCCGCTCTGATTACCGTGGAAACCTGAACCGGAACTTCCTCCACCGTAACCCGGCCCATGAGATCAGGGGCCTGAACCACCGCCCGGTCCATGATCATACTGAAAAAATCTAAAATTTTGAATTCCTGCATAATATAACAATCCTTCCAGAGGTGCGTTGCCGGCTTATCCCGCGATCCGTGCTTCAGGCAAGGCTGGTTCAACAGGTGAGACAGGCGCTCCGGATTAGGACCTGGTCCTCCACCACACGGGGGCGGTTTACCCTTACGACGCTGGCCTTTGTCCTGCACGTTAGTATTAGCCACAAAATCTAAACTGCTATCTGCTTTACGCTTACCGCTGTGACCCGTCGGGTTATGTTGCTGCCCTTTGGTGTTGCCGCTCTTCTTTCCCTTCCCTGTCTTGTCATCATCAGACTCGGGGTCCTTGGTACTATCAGAGTCGGGATACTTCACCAGAACCCCCATAAGTGTTCCCATGTCGTTGCAATGGCGTTTGAGCCATCCCAACTTCAGCTTCAGAGGTGCAAAACGGCAATTGCCTTCCAATGTTAAAACTTCTGTATCAGCGTTGATGCGGTCTGATGAATGCAAAATCTCCGAAACCGGCACACCCAGTGGGTTGTTGATTCTCCTTCCTCCTGGACATAGGCAGCTAAATCAACAATTGACATGGGCTGCTTGCACGTATCCTTGAAATTCTGGATAAACCGGGCCCTTAACTCGGCCCACAACCCAATGGAGTTGGCCGGCAGGTTTTTCAACCATGTGCGAGCTATTCCCTCCAACATCATGGTAAAGTATTTAGCACACGCCGCATCATCCACATCCAGCATCTCCATTGCCATCTCATAGTTTTCCACCCATGACTCGGGGGATAAATCGGCAGTGTAATTTGGCACCTTACGCGGGCCTTTGAAATCCTTGGGTAGCCATACATTGCGCAGTGCTGGGACGAGACATGGTACCCCCAAAGAACTAGAGGTAACCCCTTGTTCCACCGCCGTTGTTGTACGAACCGAAGTAAGTTGGCGGGCATCATGTTGCGCCGCTAACTCGGCCTCTCGACTTGCCCTAGCACGATCCACTACATCATGAGCATCGCCACTGCCACCCGCTGGGTTATGGCCACAGGGCAGATTACGATTTCGCGCACTGCTTGATACGGCCGGTTCATCGACATGCCTGCTGTAGCTCCGGCTCGGGCGGGGAGTAGAATGAATCCTTTCGCGGCTATATGAATAAGCCTGCTGCTGAGTCAAGGCTGTCTGAAGGAGCTCCCTAGCCTGTCGTGTTTCAACTACTTCCGGGGACTCGCCATCGATCATGAGAGCTGCCAACCATGAAGCAACGACAATGATGTTATCCAATGGGTTAGAGTAATGACCTGGAGGTGTTGAGACATGTCGTGATGGGACATCGTTCTGACGAGGCTGAGGGGGTGGATCCAGTGCACACGGCTGAACCGGTGCCCCTGTTCCAGGTGCCTCCGCCCGGTTTACAACTGGCTGGTTGCTGGTGCCCGCTCCTGGTGTGTTAAAGAGGTTTCTTCCCTCATAAACCGGCGGCAGGTGAGATCGGTACCTTCTCCTTATGACATCATCTAACGCACTCTGGTCCAGCATAAGCCAATAGGCATGTGCCTCTAACCTGGCCCGCTCAGCGGCCATCCTGGTGTTCTCTGCTACCAGATCTGCCTTAGCTTGAGCTATCTCATCTTTCACCTTTGCAATCTCTACGTTATGCCGATCCCGGTTTGCCGCGTCAACCTCTGCTGCTAGCAATGTCGCCAAAGTGTCGAACAAATCGGACAAAACTTGAGCCGGTGGTGGTGCAGAGCCCCCTGCTCCGGCTAGTGTCACCGCTTCTGAATCAGAAATCACCGCTGCGGCGGTAGAAGAGTGCTGCACCGATTGTGTACCGGCCATGAAGATCGCAACTCGGCTTGGCGGTTCAAGGAGGTCCGTAATACTGTCGCCATCGGAGCCACCACTAATCCGGCCATCATGCAGCTGGTAAAGCGACTCGGTCTCTCCGGTTGAAGACTCGTCATCAGAGTAGACAACGGTTTCGCCACTAGATACTGATCTATCCTCAGATTCCGCTTCGTGGATGACTCCCATGAAGGCACGCTTCACGACAGGCTGAACGCAGGCGGGTCTTGCGCGCTGAGCCGTCTCGATGATGTCGGTGCAGATGTCCGGCTTAGGGCCCGGTTCACTGATCTTGCCAATGAAGACGCGTATTCTGCCAAAGGGGACCAGGTACCCGTACTCGATAGAGCCAGCCTCGGGGCCCCAGCCTGCGTCGTCGATGTAGAGCTTGCCGCGACGACTCTTGGTCATCTGGCCCATGGCGTATCCCTTGAGTCCTTCGAAGCTGCCCTTCAAGAACTCGAAACCATCATGCAATAGCCCCATGGTGGGCGCCAACTGTCATGGAATTGTCACGACAGATATCCTCGTGAAAGGACTTAGTCGTGGAGCCATCGCGACGGGTTAGCTTAAAGGGGTTAAAGCGGACAAGGGTCGCAAGGGTTTATACTGGTTCGGCCCCTTACGGTGAAGGTAAAAGCCTACGTCCAGTTGTGATGGAATTTGCTTGGGTTTCGATAACCATGGAGCGAATCCTCTTTGCCTGGTTCTCAAGTTCTTGTTCATCGTCCCTAAACCGCCGCCGGGTCGTCCCTTTATATACATAGGTCGACGCCCGTCGGTTTACAAAATCCCGAGGCCGACTCATAAACGTGTTCGGCTTGGTCTCTACTTTTTCTATCTTACAACACAAGTTACATATCAATGTCGGTTTATGTCTACAGGCCTTAACCCGCTTTTGGGCCTTGGGCCTTCATAAAGCGCCACCATCTTTGTCTTCATGGACTTCAAATAAAATACTCATTATGGGGATAACCCGGCCTCTCTTGTCCAGTTTTTGTCCAGTAGTAATATCCCCAAGAGTTCTTTCTCAGCCCGTAGCAGCCACGTAAAACTTACAACAACAAAGTAGAGGATGTCTAAATTGTTTTTGCAGGGCATGTTGTGATGTGATATGGTCAAGACGTGATGAAATATAAATTGTTGTATGAGATGATCATGTTTGGTTAAAGTTATGAGCTACTGGCAGGAGCCTTATGGTTGTCTCTTTATTTGCATAAGATGCAAGTGCTATGTAATTGCTTTACTTTATCGCTATGCGATAGCAATAGTTGCAAAAGCAATAGCTGGTGAGACGACCATGTAACGACACGTTGATAAAAGATCAAGATGATGGAGATCATAGTGTCATGCCGATAACAATGGAGATCATGACAGTACTTTGGAGATGGAGATCAAAAGCACAAGATGATGATGGCCATATCATGTCACATATTATGATTGCATGTGATGTTTATCTTTTATACATCTTATTTTTCTTAGTTCGGCGGTAGCTTTATAAGATGATCCTGATACGTCTCCAACGTATCTATAATTTTTGATTGTTCCATGATATTATATTATCTGTTTTGGATGTTTATGGGCTTTATTAAACACTTTTATATTATTTCTGGGACTAACCTATTAACTCAGAGCCCAGTGCCAGTTTCTGTTTTTTCCTTGTTTTAGAGTATCACAGAAAAGGAAAATCAAACGGAGTCCAATTGACCTGAAACTTCACAGAACTTATTTTTGGAAGGAAAGCAACCCGGGAGACTTGGAGTCCACGTCAAGAAAGCAACAAGGAATCCACGAGGCAGGGGGCGTGCCATCCACCCTCGTGGGCCCCTCTTGGCTCCCCTAACGTATCTCTTCCGCATATATATCTCCATATACCCTAAAACGACCGGGGAGCAGAATAGATCGGGAGTTCCGCCGCCAGAAGCCTCCGTAGCCACCGAAAGCCAATCTAGACCCGTTCCGGCACCCTGTCGGAGGGGGAATCCCTCTTCGGTGGCCATATTCATCATCCCGGTGCTCTCCATGACGAGGAGGGAGTAGTTCTCCCTCGGGGCTGAGGGTATGTACCAGTAGCTATGTGTTTGATCTCTCTCTCTTGTGTTCTTGATTTGGCACGATCTTGATGTATTGCGAGCTTTGCTATTATAGTTGGATCTTATGTTTCTCCCCCTCTACTCTTTTGTAATGGGTTGAGTTTCCCCTTTGAAGTTATCTTATCAGATTGAGTCTTTAATGATTTGAGAACACTTGATGTATGTCTTGCCATGCGTATCTATGGTGACAATTGGATATCACGTGATTCACTTGATGTATGTTTTGGTGATCAACTTGCGGGTTCCGCCCATGAACCTATGCATAGGGGTTGGCACACGTTTTCGTCGTGATTCTCCGGTAGAAACTTTGGGGCACTCTTTGAGGTCCTATGTGTTGGTTGAATAGATGAATCTGAGATTGTGTGATGCATATCGTATAATCATACCCATGGATACTTGAGGTAACATTGGAGTATCTAGGTGACATTAGGGTATTGGTTGATTTGTGTCTGAAGGTGTTATTCTAGTACGAACTCTAGGGCTGTTTGTGACACTTATAGGAATAGCCCAACGGATTGATTGGAAAGAATAACTTTGAGGTGGTTTCGTACCCTACCATAATCTCTTCATTTGTTCTCCTCTATTAGTTACTTTGGAGTGACTCTTTGTTGCATGTTGAGGGATAGTTATGTGATCCAATTATGTTATTATTGTTGAGAGAACTTGCACTAGTGAAGGTATGAACCCTAGGCCTTGTTTCAACACATTGCAATACCGTTTGTGCTCACTTTTATCATTAGTTACCTTGCTGTTTTTATATTTTCAGATTACAAAAACCATTATCTACTATCCATATACCACTTGTATCACCATCTCTTCACCGAACTAGTGCACCTATACAATTTACCATTGTATTGGGTGTGTTGGGGACACAAGAGACTCTTTGTTATTTGGTTGCAGGGTTGCTTGAGAGAGACCATCTGCATCCTACGCCTCCTACGGATTGATAAACCTTAGGTCATCCACTTGAGGGAAATTTGCTACTGTCCTACAAACCTCTGCACTTGGAGGCCCAACAACATCTACAAGAAGAAGGTTGTGTAGTAGACATCAAGATCTTTTCCGGCGCCGCTGCCGGGGAGGTTAGCGCTTGAAGGTATATCTTTAGATCTTGCAATCGAATCTTTTTGTTTCTTGTTTTAGCACTAGTTTAGTTTATAAAAAAAACTACAAAAAAATGGAATTAAGTTTGCCTCATACGCTTCATCTTTTTAATATCTTTTGTGAGTATGATGGGAAGGAAAATTGTGCCAAAGTGTTAGAAGAAGAATGCATTAAAATGTTTGGCACTAAATCTTTGAATGATGAGCATGATTGCAATGTTGTTAGTATGAACTCCTTGAATAACCATGGTACTAATGATGATTTCACTAGTTATGATGAAAATATCTCCTATAAACATGTCAATTTTTGTGGAGTGCATTGGGTTTGTAAGTACACACCAAATAGGGAAGATAGATATTGCAAGAGGCATAAGTACTTAGAACCTAAATTTTTGCAAGAAAGGCTAGATGATTGTGCTGAAGATTTAAATTTTCTTAGCCGTACTTGTGGACTTTGCAATGAAAGTGGTCATTTAGCTATCCGATGCAAATTGTTTCATGATCTAATCATGTCCAAAAAATGTGATGAGTTGATTTCCCTTGCACATTATAATAAACTTAGCTTGCTTATGGGCTGTGAAGAAATGAAACATATAACTGGGGATCTTCCAGAATTTTCCCGTTATAAAATGCTTGGCTTTGATCTAGAGGAAATTATATTGCCAATTACATAAAGAAAAGAAAACAAATAGAAGATGAAGAGAATACTAATGAAAGGGAAGAGACTTCCCAATACCCTCCTATTATTTCTTATGATGAATCAGGTAACGAGGAAGAGCCTCCTATTCAACCAATCTCATTAATAAGGAGCTCCAAAAAGAGAATTGAACCCACACATGATGTGGTGAAGAAGAAGAAAAGAAAAAGGAAGAGAGGTAAAAAGATATTTCCCCCAAATAATGCTGCTCATATTACTATTGTGCCTCATGAAAATATAATTGTGGAAGATAATGGTACTTCTTATGATCTTGAAAATCTTTTTGGCACTTGCTTGGAAGAATATGATAATTGCTATACTATTGGTGCTATCCATACTATTGATGATGAAAGTGATTATGCTTATGATATGAAAAGGCCCAAGCTTGGGGATGCTATGTTTGATGGAGATGATGTTTTTGAGAATATATTTGCTGCAATTAATGTCATTCCCAAGCTTGGGGAAGCTATATTTAATGACAATATTTTTAGTCTCCCAAGTTTTGATATGCAAATTTATAATGATGATAGCATGCCTCCTACCTATGACGATTATTGTGATGATACTTATGCTATAAAAAGTAGTGATTATATTTATAAAACTTGTCATGATTACAATTACCCTTTTTCTGAACATTACTCTTTTAATGTGGAAACGATTTATAGTATTCGAGTCTCTTATGATACTCCCACTATTCCGATTGAGAAGAATTTTGCTTATGTAGAGAGTATTAAAAATTCTATGCTTGTAGATCATGAAAATAATGCTTTAGGTGCTGGTTATATTGTTGAATTAATCCATGATGCTACTTAAAATTATTATGAGGGAGGAATACATGCTTGTAGGAATTGCAATAATATCAAGTTTCCTCTCTATGTGCTTAAAGTTTCAAAGTTATGCTTGTTTTGCCTTCCTATGCTAGTTGATTATTCTTCCCATAAGTTGTTTGCTCACAAAATCCCTATGCATAGGAAGTGGGTTAGACTTAAATGTGTTAGTCATATTCTTCATGATGCTCTCTTTATGTTTCAATTCTTATCCTTTATGTGAGCATCATTGAAATCATCATGCCTAGCTAGGGGCGTTAAACGATAGCGCTTGTTGGGAGGCAACCCAATTTTATTTTTGTTCCTTGCTTTTTGTTCCTGTTTAGTAATAAATAATATATCTAGTCTCTGTTTAGATGTGTTTTATGCATTTAATTAGTGTTTGTGCCAAGTAGAACCTTTGGGAAGACTTGGGGAAAGTCTTTGCGATCATGCTGTAAAAAAACAGAAACTTTAGCGCTCACGAGAATTGCTGCCATCTTTTATTGGAGAGTGATATTTAGTTAATTATTTTTGCAGATGATAAATAGGTAAATTCCTCAGGTCCACCAATTTATTTGAGAATTGTATGAGTTTCATAAGTATACGTTTGATCCAGATTACTACAGACTGTTCTGTTTTTGATAGATTCTGTTTTTCGTGTGTTGTTTGCTTATTTTGATGAATCTATGGCTAGTAAAATAGTTTATAAACCATATAGAAGTTGGGATACAGTAGGTTTAACACAAATATAAATAAAGAATGAGTTCATTACAGTACCTTGAAGTGGTGTTTTGTTTTCTTTCGCTAACGGAGCTTACGAGTTTTCTGTTAAGTTTTGTGTTGTGAAGTTTTCAAGTTTTGGGTAAAGATTCAATGGACTATGGAATAAGGAGTGGAAAATGCCTAAGCTTGGGGATTCCCAAGGCACCCCAAGGTAATATTCAAGGATGACCAAGATCCTAAGCTTGGGGATGCCCCGGAAGGCATCCCCTCTTTCGTCTTCATTCATCGGTAACTTTACTTGGAGCTATATTTTTATTTACCACATGATATGTGTTTTGCTTGGAGCGTCATTTTATTTTATTTAGTTTTGCTTGCTGTTTGAATAAAATACCAAGATATGAAATTCTTAAATGTTAGAGAGTCTTCACATAGTTGCATAATTATTCAACTACTCATTGATCTTCACTTATATCTTTCAGAGTAGTTTGTTGTTGCTCTAGTGCTTCACTTATATCTTTTTAGAGCACGGTGGTGGTTTTGTTTTATAGAAACTATTGATCTCTCATGCTTCACTTAGATTATTTTGAGAGTCTTGAATAGCATGGTAGTTTGCTTAAATAACCCTAATATGCTAGGTATTCAAGATTAGTAAAAACTTTCTTATGAGTGTTTTGAATACTAAGAGAAGTTTGATGCTTGATGATTGTTTTGAGATATGGAGGTAATAATATCAAAGTCGTGCTAGTTGAGTAGTTGTGAATTTGAGAAGTGCTTGTGTTGAAGTTTGCAAGTCCCGTAGCATGCACGTATGGTAAACATTATGTAACAAATTTGAAACATGAGGTGTTATTTGATTGTCTTCCTTATGAGTGGCGGTCGGGGACGAGCAATGGTCTTTTCCTACCAATCTATCCCCCTAGGAGCATGCGCGTAGTACCGAGGTTTTTGATGACTTGAAGATTTTTGCAATAAGTATGTGAGTTCTTTATGACTAATGTTGAGTCCATGTATTATACGCACTCTCACCCTTCCATCATTGCTAGCCTCTTCGGTACCGTGCATTGCCCTTTCTCACATTGAGAGTTGGTGCAAACTTCGCCGGTGCATCCAAACCCCGTGATATGATACGATCTTTCACACATAAACCTCCTTATATCTTCCTCAAAACAGCCACCATACCTACCTATTATGGCATTTCCATAGCCATTCCGAGATATATTCCCATGCAACTTTCCACCGTTCCGTTTATTATGACACACATCATCATTGTCATAGTGCTTTGCATGATCATGTAGTTGACATCGTATTTGTGGCAAAGCCACCGTTCATAATTTTTCATACATGTCACTCTTGATTCATCGCAATCCCGGTACACCGCCGGAGGCATTCATATAGAGTCATACTTTGTTCTAGTATCGAGTTGTAATCTTTGAGTTGTAAATAAATAGAAGTGTGATGATCATCATTAATAGAGCATTGTCCCAAAAAAATAGAAAAAAAAAGAAAGGCCAAAAAAGGCCAAATAAAAAAAGGCCAAAAAAGGCCAAATAAAAAAATAAAAAAGGGACAATGCTACTATCCTTTTTTCCACACTTGTGCTTCAAAGTAGCACCATGATCTTCATAATAGAGAGTCTCTTGTTTTGTCACTTTCATAAACTAGTGGGAAATTTTCATTATAGAACTTGGCTTGTATATTCCAACAACGGGCCTCCTCAAGTGCCCTAGGTCTTCGTGAGCAAGCAAGTTGGATGCACACCCACTTAGTTTCTTTTGTTGAGCTTTCATACATTTATAGCTCTAGTACATCCGTTGCATGGAAATCCCTACTCCTTGCATTGACATCAATTGATGGGCATCTCCCGAGCCCATTGATTAGTCGCGTCGATGTGAGACTTTCTCCTTTTTGTCTTCTCCACATAACCCCCTCATTATATTCTATTCCACCCATAGTGCTATATCCATGGCTCACACTCATGTATTGCGTGAAAGTTTATAGGTTTGAGATGACTAAAGTATGAAACAATTGCTTGGCTTGTCATCGGGGTTGTGCATGATGAGAGCATTCTTGTGTGATGAAAATGGAGCATGACTAAACTATATGATTTTGTAGGGATGAACTTTCTTTGGCCATGTTATTTTGAGAAGACATGATTGCTTAGTTAGTATGCTTGAAGTATTATTATTATTATTTCAATATTAAACTTTTGTCTTGAATCTTATGGATCTGAATATTCTTGCCACAATAAAGAAGAATTACTTAGAGAAATATGTTAGGTAGCATTCCACATCAAAAATTCTGTTTTTATCATTTACCTACTCGAGGACGAGCAGGAATTAAGCTTGGGGATGCTGATACGTCTCCAATGTATCTATAATTTTTGATTGTTCCATGCTATTATATTATGTGTTGTGGATGTTTATGGGCTTTATTAAATACTTTTATATTATTTTTGGGACTAACCTATTAACTCAGAGCCCAGTGCCAGTTTGTGTTTTTTCCTTGTTTTAGAGTATCGCAGAAAAGGAAAATCAAACAGAGTCCAATTGACCTGAAACTTCATGGAACTTATTTTTGGAAGGAAAGCAACCCGGGAGACTTGGAGTCCACGTCAAGAAAGCAACAAGGAAGCCACGAGGCAGGGGGGCACGCCCTCCACCCTTGTGGGCCCCTCGTGGCTCCCCTGACGTATCTCTTCCGCCTATATATATATCTCCATATACCCTAAAACGATCGGGGAGCAGAATAGATCGGGAGTTCCGCTGCCAGAAGCCTCCGTAGCCACCGAAAGCCAATCTAGACCCGTTCTGGCACCCTTCCGGAGGGGGAATCCCTCTTCGGTGGCCATCTTCATCATCCCGGTGCTCTCCATGACGAGGAGGGAGTAGTTCTCCCTCGGGGCTGAGGGTATGTACCAGTAGCTATGTGTTTGATCTCTCTCTCTCATCTTCTTTATTTGGCACGATCTTGATGTATCGCGAGCTTTGCTATTATAGTTGGATCTTATGTTTCTCCTCCCCCTCTACTCTCTTGTAATGGATTGAGTTTCCCCTTTGAAGTTATCTTATCGGATTGAGTCTTTAAAGATTTGAGAACACTTGATGTATGTCTTGCCGTGCGTATCTGTGGTGACAATGGGATATCACGTGATTCACTTGATGTATGTTTTGGTGATCAACTTGCGGGTTCTTCCCATGAACCTATGCATAGGGGTTGGCACACATTTTCGTCGTGATTCTCCGGTAGAAACTTTGGGGCACTCTTTGAGGTCCTATGTGTTGGTTGAATAGATGAATCTGAGATTGTGTGATGCATATCGTATAATCATACCCATGGACACTTGAGGTGACATTGGAGTATCTAGGTGACATTAGGGTTTTGGTTGATTTGTGTCTTAAGGTGTTATTCTAGTACGAACTCTAGGGCTGTTTGTGACACTTATAGGAATAGCCCAACGGATTGATTGGAAAGAATAACTTTGAGGTGGTTTCGTACCCTACCATAATCTCTTCGTTTGTTCTCCTCTATTAGTGACTTTGGAGTGACTCTTTGTTGCATGTTGAGGGATAGTTATGTGATACAATTATGTTATTATTGTTGAGAGAACTTGCACTAGTGAAAGTATGAACCCTAGGCCTTGTTTCAACACATTGCAATACCGTTTGTGCTCACTTTTATCATTAGTTACCTTGCTGTTTTTATATTTTCAGATTACAAAAACCATTATCTACTATCCATATACCACGTGTATCACCATCTCTTCGCCGAACTAGTGCTCCTATACAATTTACCATTGTATTGGGTGTATTGGGGACACAAGAGACTCTTTGTCATTTGGTTGCAGGGTTGCTTGAGAGAGACCATCTTCATCCTACGCCTCCTACGGATTGATAAACCGTAGGTCATCCACTTGAGGGAAATTTGCTACTATCCTACAAACCTCTGCACTTTTAGGCCCAACAACGTCTACAAGAAGAAGGTTGTGTAGTAGACATCAGATCCCTGACTAAATTTCAAGGTAAAAGTGTTCTCCCTGAGTATGCACCGTTGCCAAAGTTTGTCGTGCCGAGACACCACGTGATGATCAGGTGTGATAAGCTCAACGTTCATCTACAACTGGTGTAAGAAAGTTTTACACACGCGAAATACTTGGGTTAAACTTGACGAGCCTAGCATATGCAGATATGGCCTTGGAACACTGAGACGAAAGGTTGAGCGTGAATCATATAGTAGATATGATCAACATAGTGATGTTCACCATTGAAAACTACTCCATCTCACGTGATGATCGAACATGGCTTAGTTGATTTGGATCACGTGATCACTTAGATGATTAGAGGGATGTCTATTTAAGTGGGAGTTCTTAAGTAATATGATTAATTGAACTTTAAGTTATCATGAACTTAGTCCTGGTAGTATTAGCATATCTATGTTGTAGATCAATAGCTCGCGTTTAGCTCCCCTGTTTTATTTTTGATATGTTCCTAGAGAAAAGTAAGTTGAAAGATGTTAGTAGAAAAGATGCGGACTAGCTCCGTGATCTGAGGATTGTCCTCATTTCTGCATAGAAGTATTATGTCCTTGATGCACCGCTAGGTGACAGAACTATTGCAGGTGCAGATGCAGACGTTTTGAATGTTTTGACAAAAGCTCGGTATGATAACTACTTGATAGTTTAGTGCACCATGCCTTGCGGCTTAGAACCGGGACTTCAAAATGTTTTGAATGCCACAGAGCATATAAGATGTTCCAAGAGTTGAAATTGGTATTTCATACTCATGCCCGTATCGAGAGGTATGAGACCTCTGACATTACTTTGCCTACAATATGGAGGAGAATAGCTCAACCAGTAAGCATGTGCTCAGATTGTCTGAGTACTACAATCACTTGAATCAAGTGGGAGTTAATCTTCCAGATAAGATAGTGATTGACAGAGTTCTCTAGTCACTATCACCAAGTTGCTAGAACTTCGTGATGAACTATAATATGCAAGGGATAACAGAAACGATTCCCAAGCTCTTCGTGATGCTGAAATCGACGAAGATAGAAATCAAGAAAAGCATCAAGTGTTGATGGTTAACAAGACCACTAGTTTCAAGAAAGGGGTAAAGGGAAGATGGGGAAATTCAAGAAGAATGACAAGCAAGTTGCTGCTCAAGTGAAGAAGCCCAAGTCTGGACCTAAGCCTGAGACTAAGTGCTTTTACTGCAAAGGGACTAGTCACTGCAAGCGGAATTGCCCCAAGTATTTGGCGGATAAGAAGGATGGAAAAGTGAACAAAGGTATATTGGATATACATGTTATTGATGTGTACTTTACTAGTGTTTATAGCAACCCCTCGGTATTTGATACTAGTTCAGTTGCTAAGAGTATAAACTTGAAACAGGAGTTGCAGAATGAACAGAGACTAGTTAAGGGTTAAGTAACGATGTGTGTTGGAAGTAGTTCCAAGAATGATATGATCATCATCGCACACTCCCTATACTTTCGGGATTAGTGTTGAACCTAAATAAGTGTTAGTTGGTGTTTGCGTTGAGCATGAATATGATTTGATCATGTTTATTGCAATACAGTTATTCATTTAAGTTAGAGAATAATTGTTATTATGTTTACATGAATAAAACCTTCTATGGTTATACACCCAATGAAAATGATTTTTTGAGTCTCGATCGTAGTGATACACATATTCATAATATTGAAGCCAAAAGATGCAAAGTTAATAATGATAGTGCAACTTATTTGTGGCACTGTCATTTAGGTCATATTGGTTAAAGCACATGAAGAAAATCCATGCTGATGGGCTTTTGGAATCACTTGACTATGAATCTGTTGATGCTTGCAAACCATGCCTCATGGGAAAACATGACTAAGACTCCATTCTCTAGAACAATGGAGCGAGCAACTGACTTATTGGATATAATACATACTGATGTATGAGGTCAGATGAGTGTTGAGGCTCGCGGCGGGTATCGTTATTTTCTGACCTTCACAGATGATTTGAGCATATATGGGTATATCTACTTGAAGAAACATAAGTCTGAAACATTTGGAAAGTTCAAAGAATTTCAGAGTGAAGTGGAAAATCATCGTAACAAGAAAATAAAGTTTCTACGATCTGATTGCAGAGGCGAAAATTTGAGTTACAAATTTGGTCTTCAATTAAAACAATGTGGAATAGTTTCACAAACTCATGCCACCTGGAACACCACAACGTAATGGTGTGTCCGAACGTCATAACTGTACTTTATTTGATATAGTGCAATCTATGATGTCTCTTACCGATTTACCACTATCGTTTTGGGGTTATGCATTAGAGATAGCTGCATTCACATTAAAAAGGGCACCATCTAAACCCGTTGAGACGATACTGTATGAACTGTGGTTTAGCAAGAAACCTAAGCTGTCATTTCTTAAAGTTTAGGGTTGTGATGCTTATGTGAAAAAGGTTTCATCTTGATAAGCTCAAATCCAAGTCGGAGAAGTGCGTCTTCATAGGATACCCAAAAGTAACTGTTGGGTACACCTTCTATCACAAATCTGAAGGCAAGATATTTGTTGCTGAGAATGGATCCTTTCTAGAGAAGGAGTTTCTCTCAAAAGAAGTGAGTGGGAGGAAAGTAGAACTTGATGAGGTAACTGTACTTGCTCCCTTATTGGAAAGTAGTTCATCACAGAAATCTGTTTCTGTGACTCCTACACCAATTAGTGAGGAAGCTAATGATGATGATCATGTAACTTCAGATCAAGTTACTACGGAACCTCGTAGGTCAACCAGAGTGAGATCCGCACCAGAGTGGTACTGTAATCCTGTTCTGGGGCTTCCGTCGCTGCCGGCCGCCGAGCGAGCGCCTCCAGGCATGCCCTGCTCCCCCTCCCCCTCCCCCACCAACCCCCTCGCGGCGCGCCCGCGCGCGCCGGGGGGGATCCGTTCCTCTGAAGCCTCGAACCCTCCTTCCTCCCCCCTGCCATCACCGGCGAGCTCCGTCGGGCAAAGCCTGGGGGGCGCGGCGGTGGCAGGGCCCTTCTCCCCCCTGTTCGTGGGACACCGGCGCGGGCGGTCTCCTCGAGCTGCAACGCTGGTCTTCGCGGGGTCCAGCGGCTCGGCGGCGGGCTCACAGGGCGGCCGGCTGGTGGCAGTGCGCCGGCGCCCTGGGGCTCGTGCGTGGCGGGGTGGCTGTGGCGCTCCCGTCTCGGGAGGTGGCGCGCGGTCGGCCCCTTGCTGGATCCAGCCAGATCTGGTGGTGGGGGTCGGTCGGCGGTGTGTGGCGGCGATGGTGCATGCCCGGCGGCTCCGGCGCTATGAGCGCGCGGGCGACGCGGGTAGGGAAGCGGCCGGGCGTGGCCGTTGCTCCAGCCATGGGCGGCGACATGTGGAGGTCCGACGATGGTAGACTCCCGGTGTTGTGGCGGCACCATGGTGGCTTGGCGGATCTGCTTGCGGCGGCGGCCTGCTTATCCGGCGTCAGCTTGTCTGTGATCGGACCGTTTCGGCCTTCACTCCATCTCCTTGGCGCTCGGTCGTTACTCCCTTCGAAGGGCTAGCCCTTTCCTAGCTGCGGTCCATCACTCGTCTCGTGCCTGGTGCAGCAGGACCGAGGTCGTCTCGCGCATAGTGCCGCAGGACCGAGCTCGTCTCGTGCACGATGCAGCAGGACTGACTCCGTCCTCGCCCCACGGTGCTGCAGGACTGATCTCGTCTCGCGCTCCGGGCTGCAGGATGGGTCGATGGATGCCAGTGTTCGCCGACCTATTGGGTCTCGACGCTGAGGTGGGCCAGGGGTGCAAAGGCGTCTCCTTTTCTGCTCGTCTCTTTGGTTGGGGTAGCGGCGGGTCTCGGGTGTGGTGGTTTCAAGGTCTTGGATGCCGGGGCGGCGGCCCTGGTGGCGGTGCACGGTGCTCTTGGGCAGAGCCCGTGTCTTGGCGCTGCCCGGTGATCATGACCGTGTGGGCGGCGTGGTTGCCAGGGTGTAGCGGTTGGTGGCGGTGAGTGTAGACCGGGGTGAAAACTTGCTCTATCTTCTGACGGACCGGCAACGGCGAAGCTCGCTCCATTATTGAAGGCATCGTTGCGGCTCTCACCGCCCGTCGTGCAGCTCCGGGGGAAACTCTGGTCCTTGGATCTGGCGGTGGCGGCACTCCGGTGTCGTATCCTTCCTGAAGGCGCCGCCTTGGAGTCCACGGTTCGCTGTATGCGGCTTCATCTCTTCGTGGTAGTGTGCTAGGGGTGGTGTTCCTGCGCTTAGCGCTTTTGTATCCTGCCTTGGGTGTGTGTGGTGTGGGCGTGCGTTTGTTTCGGATGATGTTGATCTTTGCTTTATATATAAAGCGGGGCGAAAGCCTTTTTCGGTAATCCTGTTCTAGAGGTCATGTTAGTTGAGCATGACGAACCTACGAACTATGAGGAAGCGATGATGAGCCCAGATTCCGCGAAATGGCTTGAGGCCATGAAATCTGAGATGGGATCCATGTATGAGAACAAAGTGTGGACTTTGCTTGACTTGCCCGATGATCGGCAAGCCATAGAAAATTAATGGATCTTCAAGAGGAAGACGGGCGCTGATAGTAGTGTTACTATCTACAAAGCTAGACTTGTCGAAAAAGGTTTTTACAAAGTGCAAGGTGTTGACTACGATGAGATTTTCTCACTCGTAGCGATGCTTAAGTCTTTTCGAATCATGTTAGCAAATTGCCACATTTTATGAAATCTGGCAAATGGATGTCAAAACTACATTCCTTAATGGATTTCTTAAAGAAGAGTTGTATATGATGCAACCAGAAGGTTTTGTCGATCCTAAAGGTGCTAACAAAATGTGCAAGCTCCAGCGATCCATCTATGGACTGGTGCAAGCATCTCAGAGTTGGAATATACGCTTTGATGAGTTGATCAAATCATATAGTTTTATAAAGACTTGTAGTGAAGCCTGTATTTACAAGAAAGTGAGTGGGAGCACTACAACATTTCTGACAAATATATGTGAATGACATATTGTTGATCAGAAATAATGTAGAATTTTCTGGAAAACATAAAGGAGTATTTGAAAGGAGTTTTTCAAATAAAGACCTCGGTGAAGCTACTTACATATTGAGCATCAAGATCTATAGAGGTAGATCAAGACGCTTGATAAGTTTTTTCAATGAGTACATACCTTGACAAGATTTTGAAGTAGTTCAAAATGGAACAGTCAAGAAAGAGTTCTTACCTGCATTACAAGGTGTGAAATTGAGTAAGACTCAAAGCCCGACCATGGCAGAAGATAGAAAGAGAATGAAAGTCATTCCCTATGCCTCAGCCATAGTTTCTAAAAAGTATGCCATGCTGTGTACCAGATCTATTGTATACCCTACACTGAGTTTAGAAAGGGAGTATAATAGTGATCTAGGAGTAGATCACTGAACAACGGTCAAAATTATCCTTAGTGGAATAAGGATATGTTTCTCGATTATGGAGGTGACAAAAGGTTCTTCGTAAAGGGTTACATCGATGCAAATTTTGACACTGATCCAGATGACTCTAAGTCTCAATCTAGATACAAGGGCGGAGCCAGGATTTAAGCATAGGGGGGCGAGAAGATGGTGAAGCAAAAACTATTTTGTGTCTATCATACTACTGAAGAGTTTTATATCTAGAGATATCACTCACATTTCATCTTGCCTACACATACATAATTTTTTCGCAGCCATGGCATTTTAGCGCACTATAGCTAATAGTGCTGAACAATTCCACATATAATGCATAGATGTAGTTCTGCAAAGTACGACATAAAGTACCTTGTTACAAAATATTATGTATGTTTAGCTTGATTTAGCTTGTACTCATACAGTTTTGAATGGAAAACCATCAACGCCTGGGAAAACATTGAAATTTACTTGATATTTAATTGTAAACATACTTAATCATATAGAATCAACTTTTGTTGTACTAGAAAAATAGAGATCGATGTTGCCGAAATACATACCCATACAGTATCAAATCCAGGCCCTCCGACCAAAGTGATAGTCATAAGAGCTAGTCAGAGTGTAGGCAGGCATGCGACCAAATTGATGGTCAAGTTTCCTCAACTAAGCACGGAGGGGTCTATGCTTCCAAAAATCTGCTTGTGCGTGTGCCCTAGCGTGGCCATGACGGCTGATGAGAAGGCTTGGTTACGCCCTATCCTGGATGTGGGCGGCGGCAACAGATCGTGGAACGAACGACGCGGAATAGAAACAGAACGGCTGTTTGTGTAGATGCGGTTATTGCGCGTGGTCATCAATCAATCAGTGATTCCATTGATGCGTCCGTCATGGAAAACTAATGCCATTTGGGCTTATTTTCTTGGGCTTGGGCTAGCCAGCAGTGTTGCATACGTAGTAGAATCAAGGCCTATTTTGCGCTAATAGCTAGAACTAAACAAAGATTAGTACTGGCCCCCTCTAAAAATCCATGGGGGTGGCCGATCCATAGGGGGGTCTGGCCCCCGCTCGCCCCCAGTGCCTCCGCCCCTGTCTGGATACATTTTGAAAGAGGGAGCAATTAGCCAGAGTAGCTCCGTGCAGAGCATTGTTGACATAGAAATTTGCAAAATACATGCGGATCTGAATGTGGCAGACCTGTAGACTAAACTTCTCTCACAAGCAAAACATGATCACACCTTAGTACTCTTTGGGTGTTAATCACATAGCTATGTGAACTAGATTATTGACTCTAGTAAACTCTTTGGGTGTTGGTCACATGACGATGTGAACTATGGGTGTTAATCACATGGTGATGTGAACTATTGGTGTTAAATCACATGGCGATGTGAACTAGAATATTGACTCTAGTGCAAGTGGGAGACTGAAGGAAATATGCCCTAAAGGCAATAATAAAGTTATTATTTATTTCCTTATTTCATGATAAATGTTTATTATTCATGCTAGAATTGTATTAACAGGAAACATAATACATGTGTGAATATATAGACAAACATAGTGTCACTAGTATGCCTCTACTTGACTAGCTTGTTAATCAAAGATGGTTAAATTTCCTAACCATAGACATGAGTTGTCATTTGATTAACGGGATCACATCATTAGGCGAATGATGTGATTGACTTGACCCATTCCGTTAGCTTAGCACTTGATTGTTTAGTATGTTGATATTGCTTTCTTCATGACTTATACATGTTCCTATGACTAAGAGATTATGCAACTCCCGTTTACCGGAGGAACACTTTGTGTGCTACCAAACGTCACAACGTAACTGGGTGATTATAAAGGTGCTCTAGAGGTGTCTCCGAAGGTACTTGTTGAGTTGGCATAGATCAAGATTAGGATTTGTCACTCCGATTGTCGGAGAGGTATCTCTGGGGCCCTCTCAGTAATGCACATCACTATAAGCCTTGCAAGCAATGCAACTAATGAGTTAGTTGTAGGATAGTGCATTACTAAACGAGAAAAGAGACTTGCCGGTAACGAGATTGAACTAGGTATTTTGATACCGGCGATCGAATCTCGGGCAAGTAACATACCGGTGACAAAGAGAACAACGTATAGTGTTATGCGGTTTGACCAATAAAGATCTTCGTAGAATATGTAGGAACCAATATGAGCATCCAGGTTCCGCTATTAGTTATTTACCGGAGACATGTCTCGGTCATGTCTACATAGTTCTCGAACCCGTAGGGTCCGCACGCTTAAAGTTCTGTGACGATCGATTTTATGAGTTTATATGTTTTGATGTACCGAAGGTAGTTCAGAGTCCCAGATATGATCACAGACATGATGAGGAGTCTCGAAATGTTCGAGACATGAAGATTGATATATTGAAAGCCTACATTTGGACATCGGAAGAGTTCCGGGTAAAATCAGGATTTCACCGGAATACCGGAGGGGTTACAGGAACCCCCCGGGGGCTAATGGGCCTTGTTGGGCCATAAGGGAAAGAGAGAGGGGCCGGCCTAGGGCAGGCAGCACGCCCCCTCCCCTCTGGTCCGAATTGGACAAGGAGAGGGGGGGGGGGCGCCCCCCTTTCCTTCTCTTTCTCTCCCTTCCTTTCCCCCTCCTAGTAGGAGTAGGAAAGAGGGGAATCCTACTCCTACTAGGAGGAGGGTTCCTCCTCCTGGCGCACCAACAAGGGTCGGCCCGCCTCCCCCTTGCTCCTTTATATAAAGGGGCAGGGGGGCACCTCTAGACACACAAGTTAATCACAAAGATCTCTCCGAGCTATGTGCGGTGACCCCCTCCACCATAATCCACCTCAGTCATACTGTAGCGGTGCCTAGGCGAAGCCCTGCCACGGTAGCTTCATCAACATCGTCACCACGCCATCGTGCTGACGAAACTCTTTCCCGAGCTCTACTGGATCGTGAGTTCGTGGGACGCCACCGAGCTGAACGTGTGCTGAACGTGGAGGTGACATACGTTCGGTATTGAGGATCGATCGATCATGAAAATGTACGACTACATCAACCGCGTCGTCATAATGCTTCCGCTTAACGGTCTACGAGGGTACGTGGACAACACTCTCCCCTCTCCTTGCTATGCATCACCATGATCCTGCGTGTGCGTAGGAATTTTTTTGAAATTACCACGTTCCCCAACACTTATCTGTGGTGACAGTGGGATATCACGTGATCCACTTGATGTATGTTTTGGTGATCAACTTGCGAGTTCCGTGACCTCGTGAACTTATGCATAGGGGTTGGCACACGTTTTCGTCTTGACTCACCGGTAGAAACTTTGGGGCACTGTTTGAAGTTCTTTGTGTTGGTTGAATAGATGAATATGAGATTGTGTGATGCATATCGTATAATCGTACCCACGGATACTTGAGGTGACATTGTAGTATCAAGGTGACATTAGGGTTTTGGTTGATTTGTGTCTTAAGGTGTTATTCTAGTATGAACTCTATGATAGATTGAACGGAAAGACTAGCTTCGTGTTATTTTACTACGGACTCTTGAATAGATTGATCAGAAAGGATAACTTTGAGGTGGTTTCGTACCCTACAATAATCTCTTCGTTTGTTCTCCGCTATTAGTGACTTTGGAGTGACTCTTTGTTGCATGTTGAGGGATAGTTATATGATCCAATTATGTTATTATTGCTGAGAGAACTTGCACTAGTGAAAGTATGAACCCTAGGCCTTGTTTCCTAGCATTGCAATACCGTTTACGCTCACTTTTACCACTTGTTACCTTGCTGTTTTTATATTTTCATATTATAAAAACCTATATCTACCATCCATATTGCACTTGTATCACCATCTCTTCGCCAAACTAGTGCACCTATAGAATTTGCCATTGTATTGGGTGTGTTGGGGACACAAGAGACTCTTTGTTATTTGGTTGCAGGGTTGTTTGAGAGAGACCATATTCATCCTACGCCTCCCACGGATTGATAAACCTTAGGTCATCCACTCGAGGGAAATTTTCTACTGTCCTACAAACCTCTGCACTTGGAGGCCCAACAACGTCTACAAGAAGATGACCTAAGGTTTATAGGACAGTAGCAAATTTCCCTCAAGTGGATGACCTAAGGTTTATCAATCCGTAGGAGGCGTAGGATGAAGATGGTCTCTCTCAAGCAACCCTGCAACCAAATAACAAAGAGTCTCGTGTGTCCCCAACACACCCAATACAATGGTAAATTGTATAGGTGCACTAGTCCGGCAAAGAGATGGTGATACAAGTGCAATATGGATAGTAGATAATGATTTTTGTAATCTGAAATTATAAAAACAGCAAGGTAACTTATGATAAAAGTGAGCGTAAACGGTATTGCAATGCGTTGAAACAAGGCCTAGGGTTCTTACTTTCGCTAGTGCAAGTTCCCTCAACAATTCTAACATAATTGGATCACATAACTATCCCTCAACATGCAACAAAGGGTCACTCAAAGTCACTAATAGCGGAGAACAAACGAAGAGATTATGGTAGGGTACGAAACCACCTCAAAGTTATTCTTTCCAATCAATCAGTTGGGCTATTCCTATAAGTGTCACAAACAGCCCTAGAGTTCGTACTAGAATAACACCTTAAGACACAAATCAACCAAAACCCTAATGTCACCTAGATACTCCAATGTCACCTCAAGTATCCGTGGGTATGATTATACGATATGCATCACACAATCTCAGATTCATCTATTCAACCAACACATAGAACCTCAAAGAGTGCCCCAAAGTTTCTACTGGAGAATCACGACGAAAACGTGTGCCTACCCCTATGCACAGGTTCATGGGCGGAACCCGCAAGTTGGTCACCAAAACATACATCAAGTGAATCACGTGATATCCCATTGTCACCACATATATGCACGGCAAGACATACATCAAGTGTTCTCAAATCTTTAAAGACTCAATCCGATAAGATAACTTCAAAGGGGAAACTCAATCCATTACAAGAGAGTAGAGGGGGAGGAGAAACATAAGATCCAACTATAATAGCAAAGCTCGCGATACATCAAGATCATGCCAAATCAAGAACACGAGAGAGAGAGAGATCAAACACATAGCTACTGGTACATACCCTCAGCCCCGAGGGAGAACTACTCCCTACTCGTCATGTAGAGCACCGGGATGATGAATATGGCCACCGGAGAGGGATTCCCTCTCCGGCAGGGTGCCGGAACGGGTATAGATTGGCTTTCGGTGGCTACGGAGGCTTCTGGCGGCGGAACTCCCGATCTATTTTGCTCCCAGATGTTTTTAGGGTATATGGAGATATATAGGCGGAAGAAGTACGTCAGGGGAGCCACGAGGGGCCCACGAGGGTGGAGGGCGCGCCTAGGGGGGTGGGCGCGCCCCCTGCCTCGTGGCTTCCTCATTGACCCCTTACGTGCACTCTAAGTCTTCTGGGTTTCTTTTGGTCCAAAAATAAGTTCCAATAAGTTTCAGGTCAATTGGACTCCGTTTGATTTTCCTTTTCTTCGAAACCCTAAAATAAGCAAAAAACAAAAACTGGCACTGGGCTCTGGGTTAATAGGTTAGTCCCAAAAATCATATAAAATAGCATACAAATGCATATAAAACATCCAAGGTTGATAATATAATAGCATGGAACAATAAAAAATTATAGATACGTTGGAGACGTATCACGTCTACAAGAAGAAGGTTGTGTAGTAGACATCGGGGCAAGTTAACCCCGACGATCCTGTTGGGAACGAGGACTCGGAGGATAGTAACTACCTACCGATCTCCGAAGAGGATGTGAGCCTTGGTGACGAAGACTTCATCATGTCAGAGGAACCCCTCGAAAAATAGCACTTTAAGCGTCGGTTAATCGCCACTGTGAGAAGCCTAAAAAAGAAGCAGCAGCACCTCCAAGCGGATCAGGATATGCTCAATGACAGATGCACTAAAGTCCGGGAAGCCGAGGAATATGGCCTCGAATGCCCAACCAAGAGCTACCCGAAGCGCAAGCTGCTACCACAATTTGACGACGAGGCCCTTGAGCCAATACCGCCAAAGTATAAACCCGTTGATGAACCTGACCAACCACCACGTGGACGGGACAGACCAGCTACTTATGCCGAACACCAGCCCGCGCCACCCTGCCGTCAAGGCAGGGAGGCAGCGGCCCCGGGCTATACCTATGACCTACGCAAGGACCTGGACAATAGAGCCGGTCAGACAAGATTAATCTATGGGTCAAGGGGGTGTGCCCCAACGCAAGAGGTCGGCCACTAGGCCTGGCGCGGCAGGAACAACCCCACGCAAGATGAGTGTCTCACCCGACACCTCGGCCAAGAAAAACCGAAGTCCATGGCATCCCTTACAGCACTCATGACCCGCTTTTGCACGGGAGAAGATAGTTGGCTAGCTCGCAGAGGCAACAGCACCAGCGACCCTGACACCTCCGAAGCCAGGGATGGCAACGGCAAGCCACGACGCGACAAACACAAGTGTCGGAGCAATAACAAAGATATCGAAGACATGACGGTCAACGCCGGATTCAGTGGCTCTAAACCCGGTCAGCAGAAGAAGCCATTCAAAGGAAACAAGGATGGTCCATCTTGTTTGGACAGAATACTCGATCGGCCTTGCTAGATTCATGGCACCCCTGATAAGCCTGCTAATCATACCAACAGGAATTGTTGGGTCTTTAAACAGGCCGACAAGCTAAATGCCGAACATAAGGGGATGGGGCTGTGACGCCCTCGATTCAATCATACACTAATCATACACGCAAATGTGTACGATCAAGATCAAGGACTCACGGGAAGATATCACAACACAACTCTAGACACAAATTAAAATAATACAAGCTTTATATTACAAGCCAGGGGCCTCAAGGGCTCGAATACATAAGCTCAAAAACACAAGAGTCAGCGGAAGCAACAATATCTGAGTACAGACATAAGTTAGACAAGTTTGCCTTAAGAAGGCTAGCACAAAAGCAACAACGATTGAAAAGACAAGACCTCCTGCCTGGGAGCCTCATAACTACTCCAAGTCGTCAGCGGTCATCACGTAGTAGTAGGCACCCTCGGGGTAGCAGTAATCATCAGTGGTGTCGTCTGGCTCCCGGGATCCGTCAACTAGTCGCAACAATCGGGTATGGGGGAAAAGAAGTAGCAAAGCAACCGTGAGTACTCATCCAAAGTACTCGCAAGACTTACATCAGATCTAAACTAAGTATGCATCTGTATCAAAGGATAAGGACTCTATTTGTGGACTAAACTGCAGAATGCCAGAAGAGAAGGGGAAAGCCTAGCCTATCGAAGACAAGCATCTTCTGGAAACCACCATCTTGCAGCAACAGGAGGGAGTAGAGTAACATAAAGAAAAGTAGTAGAAGTGTTATCAACCTCGGCCAGAGATCCTTTCTCGACTCCCTGCGAGAAAGCAATCCCAGAGCCATACTATCCATTTCTCATCACAATCCAATTCTCATCACAAGTATCCAGTTCTAGTTGTATCGATCGGGATACAACTCCAAGTGTCCGTTACCATAGGACAGGCTATCGATAGATGTTTTCTTCCCTGCAGGGGTGCACCAACTTACCCACCACGCTCGATTAACTCCGGCCGGACACACTTTCCTGGGTCATGCCCGGCCTCGGCCAAACAATACGCCGCAACCCGACCTAGGCTTCATAGAGAGGTCAGCACGCCGGACTAAACCTATGCCCCCAGGGGTCATGGGCCATCGCCCCGGGAACTCCTGCACGTTGCGTGGGCGGCCTGTGAGCAGACCTAGCTACCTCCTTCAACAAGGCAGCAGCTTACGCTGTCCAACCCGGCATGCGCCGCTCAGTCGCTGACGTCTATTAAGCATCAGCTGATGCATACGACGCAGAACGCCCATACTATGCCCACGTGATGGTTAGTGCTATCAGGCCAGAGGTCCCTCAGATCAAATATCCAAACCGTATTGGATTAGGAGCACGCGGTAACGAGTAGAGACTCACGATTGATGTGACCCCGTCGCCCCGTCTCGAGTACTTGCAGCAAGGGCTAAGAATGTCCGGCCACGCCTCGTAAGTATCTCACAGGCACCTTCCAGGTCAACCCGACTCCACATCACTCGCTATTAGGCTCGCGCGGGTACCCATCAGGGCCGACCCGTCTTTGGTAACATGGCTCAGTGTAAAGTCATAGTAACCATAGTAACTGTGTGTCTAACACCAAAGGGAAAACCCGAGGAATCACCCCCGGTGAATTCCACTCGATGTTATCATCAAGGTGAACGTAAGAGGAACCACCCTCGAGGTTCACACTTGAGGGGTTGCACGACAGAGCCGTAACGGAAGTGGTTAAGGAGGAAATCACCCTCGATGACCTCGGCCGTATAGCTACACTACAAAGATCTCATCAGGAGTGATGTAAGAGGTTCCACCCTCGGCACTCGATGGTAACTCTGTAGAGTCGTACAACTACGGGGGTAATGTGCGGTGTCGGGTCCTGGACGTCGATCTAGTTGATCGAGTCATCGAACATAAAGCGAGGCAACTGGGACAAGGTGGGGTCACTGATGGATCTCTAACCAACCTATACTAAGAAGTTTAGGATAAGCGGTAAGGTATGAAAGCAGGTAACAAAAACAAGCTATGCATCAGAGTAGGATCATACAAAAAGTAGTAGCAGTTCTAATGCAAGCATCAGAGGGAAAGAAATGGGCGATATCGGAATGCTCAAGGGGGGTTTGCTTGCCTGGTTGCTCTGGCAAGGAGGGGTCGTCGTCGACGTAGTCGATCACAGGGGCAACATCGGTCCCGGAGTCTACCGGAGAGAAGAGGGGGAAGAAACGGTAAATACGGAGCAAACAATGCATCACAAGGCATAACATGACGATAGGCAGAGCTAGGGTTGCCCTAACGTAGTACTACATGTTGCAGACGGAGGGGATAAACATCCGAGGATGAATCCCCGGCGTTAGACGAAATCCGGACAGATGAAAGAGAGGGGACGGTTCCATGTTCAGCATGTTAGGGGCATGTGACAGGTATGTGGGTAGTGTAATCGGGTTCGTCTCGTCGTTCTGAGCAACTTTCATATATAAAGTTTTTCGATCTGAGCTACGGTTTATTTTCTATGATTTCTCAAAGTTTTAAGCATATTCTGGAATTATTTAAAATAACAGAAAAGAAAATATGATGTCAGCATGACGTGTTGATGTCGTCAGCAGTCAGCAGACTCGCTGACCAGGTCAAACCTGACCTGTGGGTCCAGTGGGACCCACATGTCAGCCTCTGTTAGTCTAACAGTGCATTAAACTAACAAACCTAGGTTAATTAGCTACTGGACCCCACCTGTCATAGACTAGTTAGCTAAACTAATTAGTTTTAATTATTGAAACATTTAATTAGTTTAATTCGCGATGGGGCCTGCATGTCAGTGCCATTGGGCGGCCCAGTCAACTGGGCCATCAGGGCCCACTGGTCAGCGACCCAGGGGCGGGGCCCATTGAGCCACGTCGGGTCAACGCCGGAGAGAGCTCCGGCGAGCCTCTCCTGCGGCGGCCCTTCGTAGGAGAGGGCCAAAAAACGAGCACAGGGCTCCGTTTCACACCCAGCCAGGTGCACTCGAACGCGGACGGTGTCGCGCGTCGAGTGGTGGTGGTAGCGCGGCCGGACATGGCCGCAATCGTCGCCGGCGATGAGCAGAGGCGGCGGCGCGTACGGGTGCTCGACGGAAACGGCGCTATTGTGGCTCAAATCGGACGCGGCTAGGCTCGTTCGGACGCGGGACAAGCGGCACATCCAACTGCGACCTTAGCTCGAGCGGGGGTGGGTTGCAACGACGACGGCGTCGAGCGGGGCGGACGGCCGAAACGAGCGTTGGCGGGGATCGGGCTACGGGGCAGGGGGAGGGGCATGCACATGCGCGTTGGTCTCCTGGGACATGGCGGAGGCCTCAGGTGAGCGTGACATGGGCCATGGCCATGGCCACGAGCTCGTTGGCGGCGAATAGAGCTCGGGCACGACAACAGCTAGCTACTGCGTGTGAAGGGGGTAAACCGAGGGGAGCAGGAGACGGAGGAGCTCACCTAGCGGCACGCACGGTGGCCCTTGAAAGATTAGGAGCAGCAGGAGCGTCGGGAGGAGGAAGATCGCCGGCGACCGAGGTGGAAAGGGGGCGGCTCGATCCGTGTCCTGCGGTGCTCCTCGAGCTCGATGGCGAGGCGTAGTCAAGGTAGAGGTTGCCGGCGCATCTCGCGGACGTGCTGGCGAGTCACGGGGTGGCCGGTGGCCGCGGTGACGACGGAGAATGGCGGCGACCGCGATAGGAGGTGGATGGGGGGAACGAGGGGGAGGAGAGGAGGAATCTGCTGGGGAGAGGGAGAGGCGGAGCGAGCGGGCATGCGAGTGGGGGTGGCAAAGCTAGTGGAAGGGAAGCCCGAGGCGTCGA
Source organism: Triticum dicoccoides (assembly GCF_002162155.2). Taxonomy (NCBI): domain Eukaryota; kingdom Viridiplantae; phylum Streptophyta; class Magnoliopsida; order Poales; family Poaceae; genus Triticum; species Triticum dicoccoides. The sequence continues at coordinate 507,609,587 of NC_041392.1, forward strand.
GGGGATCTTTATCCCCCTCGTCGATGGCGAGGTGGTTCGGTGGTGACGCGCGAGCGCACCCCCTCGGTCGGTTGAACAGGGGGAGGGGAGAGCGACCTGGGAGGGGTAGTTGGGCCGGCCTGCTGGGATGGGCCGAAGCCCAAGGGGAGGCAAGGGGCTTTCTCTCTCTCCCGTCTGCTTTCCTTTTTCTTTTTCTTTTTCCTTTTTTTTATTTTCAGCAGCTTTTGCATTTTCCTTTTAGCCACATGACCTTGCAAAATTATGCCACTGGCCAAAACAAATTCCTAGAACTATTGTGCACTGCCACAAAAGGTTGGGAGGCTTTTGGAATAGTTGCCAATTTTATAAATTAAAAAGAGCATTTAATTTATTGCTTAGGTCACTGTTTTAAGTAGTTTAGGCCACTTAAACCCTTTGCAAAAATGTTGGTTCACCACCAATATTAGTTGTGGAATATTTGGCACATGATGAACATTTTAGTTTTCATGTTTGAGCATTTTGAATTTCCCTCATAATTTGAAAATGAATTCAACTGGAATTTGAAAGAGAGAGGAGACAATGATGATCAAACACTTATTTAGCAAAATGATTATTTAACCCCAGGGGTTACTGTAGCATCATTACACCGAGGTGTTCCAACTCTCCTCCTCTAAAAGAAATTATCGTCCCGAGAATTAAGAGGTAGAAGGGAACAGATCGGGGTATTCAACACGGAGGTTATCCTCGCGTTCCCAAGTGGCTACATCTTTATAATGATTTGACCATTGCACTTTGAGGAACTTGGTAACCTTCTGGCGTGTTCGACGTTCAGCTTCTTCAAGAATGCAGATCGGATGCTCCTTGTATGTGAGATCATCTTGCACTTCAATCAGTTCCAGATCCACTTCACGTTCCGGATCCTTGAAGCATCGACGAAGTTGCGACACGTGGAAGACGTCATGGACGTGAGAGAACTGAGGTGGCAACTCCAATTGATAAGCCACCAGTCCACGACGGGAGAGGATGCGGAAGGGACCAATGTAGCGCGGAGCTATCTTGCCCTTGACTCCGAACCGATGGGTGCCTCTCAAAGGAGTGACACGCAGATAAGCTTGTTCACCGGGTTGATAAGTTGAACCCCAGTGTTTCCGGTCATAGTTGCTCTTCTGGCGGGACTGGGCCGCCTTGAGATTATCCCGGACAATGCGAACCTGCTCTTCAGCTTGTTGAATAATGTATGGACCAATGAGCGTCCGTTCCCCAGTTTCTGACCAATTCAGAGGGGTTCGGCACTTACGTCCATAAAGCACTTCGAAGGGTGCCATCTTCAAGCTGGCTTGATAGCTGTTGTTATAAGAGAACTCCGCATAAGGGAGAGATTCTTCCCACTTCTTGCCGAAAGAAATAACACAAGCTCGAAGCATGTGTTCAAGAATTTGATTGACTCACTCGACTTGGCCTTGGGATTGGGGATGATAAGCAGTGCTCCAGGTAATATGAGTTCCCATTGCCTCTTGGAAACTATCCCAAAACTTCGAAGTGAATAAACTGCCACGGTCTGAACTGATCTCCTTCGGAATGCTGTGGAGTGACACAATTCGAGAGATATACAAGTTTTCTAATTTACTAGCAGTGATAGTCTCCTTGACTGGCAGAAAGTGAGCAACCTTCGAGAATTGGTCGATGGCGACAAAGATAGCATCGTTACCTTTCTGAGACTTGGGAAGGCCAGTGATGAAATCCATTTGAATCTTATCCCACTTCCATTCAGGAATCGAAAGTGGTTGTAGAAGTCCAGCCGGTTTCTGATGTTCTGCTTTGACGCGATGACAAACGTCACATTCTTCAATATATCGAGCAATGTCTTGCTTCATCTTAGACCACCAATACTTTTGACGAAAGTCCAAGTACATCTTGGTACTTCCCGGATGAATAGAGAGAGGGGTGGCATGCGCTTCTTTCATCACCTTCTCTGTCATAAGCTCGAATTGGGGTACCACAATGCAATCTCTGAAGTATAAGGTTCCATCTTCACCAAGTGAAAATCGCTGGATTTCTCTAAGGCAAGATCCTTTTTCATCTGATCAACATGAGCATCTTTGGCTTGAGCAGACTTAATTTCTTTTAGAAGAGTTGGTTCCAAGACAAGGTTATTCAGAGAACCCTGTGGAACTAGTTGAAGGTTCAGCTTGCATAGCTCTTCATAAAGGCGAGGCTGAGCTTTATGAACCATGTGGTTATTGCAATAACACTTACGACTCAGGGCATCAGCCATTACATTAGCCTTACCAAGATTATAGGATATACCGCAGTTGTAGTCAGGAATAGCTTCCATCCATCGCTGCTGACGGAGGTTCAAATCTGACTGAGTAAACAGGTACTTCAGACCTGATGATCGGTGAAGATCTCGCAACGATTACCGAGAAGGTACTATCGCCATAGCTTCAGTGCATAGATAACCACAGCAAGCTCGAGGTCATGAACTGGGTAGTTCTCTTCATGATGACATACTTGACGAGAGGCATAAGCAATCACTCTGCGCTCTTGCATTAGGACACAGCCTAATCCTTGACGTGAAGCGTTGCAATAGATGACAAAGTCCTTGCAAGAATCAGGGGGAGCAAGCACTAGGGCAGCTGTCAGCTTGTCTTTGAATGCCTGGAAACTTTCCTGACATTTGTCTATCCAATCAAACTTAACGCCTTTGTGAAGTAGATTGGTCAGTGGCTTGGCGATCTTGGAGAAGTTCTCTACGAAGCGGCGACAATAGCTGGCTAGACCGAGAAAGCTTATGACTTGCTTGACAGTCTTCAGAGGGGTCCAGTCAAGAATAGCCTGAACTTGCTCTCGCTTGACGGCAATACCATCCTTGGAGATGACATGACCAAGGTAGGTGACTTCGGGTAACCAAAATTCGCACTTGGAATACTTGGCATAAAGTTTATGTTCTCGAAGCTTCTCTAGAACAAGTCGAAGATGCTCAGCATGTTCTTCTTTGTTCTTCGAATATACCAGAATATCATCCAAATAGACTACGATGAACTTTTCAAGGTAAGCCATGAATATGTAGTTCATCAGACGAGAGAATGTGGCTGGAGCATTGGTCAAGCCAAAAGACATGACGGTGTACTCGTAAGAACCATAACGAGTGATGAATGCGGTCTTTGGAATATCCTCTTCACGAACACGGATCTGGTGGTAACCCAACCTCAAGTCGAGTTTAGAGAATATTGATGAACCAGCCAGTTGATCATACAGATCATTGATCCAAGGAAGGGGATATTTGTTCTGAATTGTAGCTTGGTTGATAGGACGATAGTCTTGGACCAAACGGTTCGTTCCATCCTTCTTCTTCACAAAGAAAGAAGGTGCTCCCCAAGCTGATGAACTTGGATGAATGAAACCACTGCGAAGAGATTTCTCGATTTCCTCCTTAAGTTCAAGGAGTTCATGAGGCGGCATCTTGTAGGGTCGTTTGGCAATAGGAATGGTGCCTGGTTTCAAGTTGATGACGAACTCGACAGCCCGAGTAGGAGGTATTCCTGGAAGTTCTTCTGGAAAGACATCTAGGAAGTCGCGAACAACTGGGATCTTTTCAATTCCCTCAAGAGGTGCTGCGTTCAACACATTCAAAGCATAAAGTCGTGCTTTAGCGTTTTGAACAATCTGAGCATGGTAGCTTACTATCTCCTCGGAAGGATGTAGGAGATGAACGACTTTGGTGGCACAAACGATGGAGGCAGTATGTGCTTTCAACCATTCCATTCCCAGAATGAGGTCAATATTGGAAGACTCCAGAATAATGGGAGAAACATGAAATTCCAACCCTTCAATTTCAACGGGGACGTCGCGACCAATCATGGTAGTTCGACACTGACCCGCAGGGGTGCGTACCACTATCGGAGTGTTCATAGGCTCGCATCGAATGTCGTGTGCATATGCAAAATTTTCTGACATGAATGAATGTGATGCCCCTGAATCAAATAAAACATATGCTGGTACTGAATTAACGAGAAGAGTACCCATCACAGTGGCAGGTTGGTTTTGAGCTTCATTCAGATCAATATGATTAGCCTGACCACGACCATATGGTCTGGCATTGTGGTTGCGGGGTTGATTGATACCACGAGCATTAGAAGGCAGAGCCAGCTGATTCTGATTATGAGTGCAGTTCCTGGAATGATGGCTCGGAAGGCCACACTTGAAGCACAGACCATCATTGGGATTGGGAGTAGAATCTTGGGGTGGTACAACCCGAAGGGGCTGCCTCTGCGGTGGAGGAGGCAGACGAGGTGCGTCATAGGTCTGTCTTGGTGGGGGTGCAGCTGGACAATACATGTTGTGGGGAATCCATATCCGACGCTTCTGCGCCGACGGGCCCAAAGATGAGCCAGCATCACGGCTGCGCCTAAGGGATCCCTGGTGTTCCTGAAGACCAGTCTCAACCTGAATAGCCTTGTTCACCAAGGTGGTGAAGTCGGCAAAGTCATGAGCAAGCAGTGCTAGCTTAATATCAGGGTGAAGTCCATCATGGAACTTTTCTTGCCTATGAGCATCAGTTGCAATGTCTTCTTCAGCATAACGAGATAAGTCCAGAAATTCCCGCTGATAAGCATCTACAGTATTGTTTCCTTGGGTGAGGTTATGGAACTCACGCTTCTTCTTGTCCATGATTCCTTGAGGAATGAAGCGGGCATGGAAAGCAGCTTGGAAATCCGGCCAAGTGATGACCGTTCCAGCAGGCAGGTTATGCCTGTGGCTGTCCCACCATTGAGCAGCGGGGCCCTTCAGAAAGAAAGATGCAAAGGAGACATAGCTAGCAGGGGCCACACTAGCAGACTCCATTTCATATGTGATGTCGCGGAGCCAGTCATCAACATCAAGGGGTTGAGTTGAGCTGCGGTAAATAGTTGGGTTGAGACGCATGAAGTCCTGCAGAGTTACTGGGGTTGGCTGTTGATTCATGTTCGGACGAGGAAACTGAGCCATCATTCCTTCCATGAACTGGCGGTTCAGCTCAAATTGTTGCATCATTCTAGCAAAGAATTCGGGCGGTGGTAGATCATTAGCACCACGGCCACGACCAGCGGGTCTAACCATCCTGCTAACAAGTAATAGGGGGTAGTTCAGCATTGAGCATTTGCAAAAACAAAGGATCATTCATGATGAAACATGCATAATGAAAGAGGTACGATGGATACCACTTCGTTGTTACCACGACAATGTGTGTACTATCCAGAATACTATTCTAAGGAAAAACTATGGCTTATCCAGCTTTGGGGTGAATGTGGTCACGGGATCCTAATGTTAGAGTTAGTAAAACCATTTTAACCCAAATAGAAGAGAGATCAGAGTCCCAGAGTAAAGATCGAGGAGTAAAAGATCCTAATACCACCCATATGGCGACGTGGGCCTGTAAGACACACAGCCATGTTAGTAAAAGTTTTTTGTAGTGTCTAGACTCAACTTCGGCCAAGGAGTTGGAAAGGGGCCTACATAAAGGCAGTCGGCTCTGATACCAACTTGTGACACTCTCGATTTAATCATACACTAATCATACACGCAAATGTGTACGATCAAGATCAAGGACTCACGGGAAGATATCACAACACAACTCTAGACACAAATTAAAATAATACAAGCTTTATATTACAAGCCAGGGGCCTCGAGGGCTCAAATACATAAGCTCGAAAACACAAGAGTCAGCGGAAGCAACAATATCTGAGTACAGACATAAGTTAGACAAGTTTGCCTTAAGAAGGCTAGCACAAAAGCAACAACGATCGAAAAGGCAAGGCCTCCTGCCTGGGAGCCTCATAACTACTCCAAGCCGTCAGCGGTCATCACGTAGTAGTAGGCACCCTCGGGGTAGCAGTAATCATCAGTGGTGTCGTCTGGCTCCTGGGATCCGTCAACTTGTCGCAACAATAGGGTATGGGGAAAAAATAAGTAGCAAAGCAACCGTGAGTACTCATCCAAAGTACTTGCAAGACTTACATCAGATCTAAACTAAGTATGCATCTGTATCAAAGGATAAGGGTTGTATCTGTGGACTAAACTATAGAATGCCAGAAGAGAAGGGGAAAGCCTAGCCTATCGAAGACAAGCATCTTCTGGAAACCACCATCTTGCAGCAACATGAGGGAGTAGAGTAACATAAATTAAAGTAGTAGAAGTGTTATCAACCTCGGCCAGAGATCCTTTCTCGACTCCTTGCGAGAAAGCAATCCCAGAGCCATACTATCCATTTCTCATCATAATCCAATTCTCATCACAAGTATCCTGTTCTAGTTGTATCGATCGGGATACAACTCCAAGTGTCCGTTACCGTAGGATAAGCTATCGATAGATATTTTCTTCCCTGTAGGGGTGCACCAACTTACCCACCACGCTCGATTAACTCCGGCCGGACACACTTTCCTGGGTCATGCCCGGCCTCGGCCAAACAATACGTCGCAACCTGACTTAGGCTTAATAGAGAGGTCAGCACGCCGGACTAAACCTATGCCCCCAGGGGTCATGGGCCATCGCCCCGGGAACTCCTGCACGTTGCATGGGCGGCCGGTGAGCAGACCTAGCTAGCTCCTTCAACAAGGCAGGAGCTTACGCAGTCCAACCCGGCGCGTGATACGTCTCCAACGTATCTATAATTTTGATTGCTCCATGCTATATTATCTACTGTTTTGGACTATATTGGGCTTTATTTTCCACTTTTATATTATTTTTGGGACTAACCTATTAACCGGAGGCCCAGCCCAGAATTGTTGTTTTTTGCCTATTTCAGTGTTTTGAAGAAACAGAATATCAAACGGAGTCCAAACGGAATAAAATCTTCGGGGACGTGATTTTCTCACTGAACGTGATCCAGGAGACTTGGACCCTGCTCCAAGGAACAAAATAGGTGGTCACGAGGGTGGCCCCCCCTAGGGCGCGCCCCCTTGCCTCGTGGGCCCCTCGGTGCTCCTCTAGCGTACTTCTTCCTCCTATATATACACACATACCCCCAAACGATCAGAACAGGAGCCAAAAACCTAATTCCACCACCGCAACTTTCTGTATCCACGAGATCCCATCTTGGGGCCTGTTCTGGAGCTCCGCCGGAAGAGGGCCGTCATCACAGAGGGCTTCTACACCATCATAGCCTCTCCGATGAAGTGTGAGTAGTTTACCTCAGACCTTCGGGTCCATAGTTAGTAGCTAGATGGCTTCTTCTCTCTCTTTGAATCTCAATACAAAGTTCTCCCCCTCTCTTGTGGAGATCTATTCAATGTAATCTTTTTTTGCGGTGTGTTTGTTGAGACCGATGAATTGTGGGTTTATGATCAAGTCTATCTATGAATAATATTTGAATCTTCTCTGAATTGTTTTATGTATGATTGGTTATCTTTGCAAGTCTCTTCGAATTATCCGTTTGGTTTGGCCAACTAGATTGGTAGTTCTTTCCATGGGAGAAGTGCTTAGCTTTGGGTTCGATCTTGCGGTGTCCTTACCCAGTGACAGAAGGGGTAGCAAGGCATGTATTGCATCGTTGCCATCGAGGATAACAAGATGGGGTTTATTTCATATTGCATGAATTTATCTCTCTACATCATGTCATCTTGCTTAAGGCGTTACTCTCTTTTTAACTTAATACTCTAGATGCATGCTGGATAGCGGTCAATGAGTGGAGTAATAGTAGTAGATGCAGAATCGTTTCAGTCTACTTGTCACGGACGTGATGCCTATATACATGATCATGCCTAGATATTCTCATAACTATGCTCAATTCTGTCAATTGCTCAATAGTAATTTGTTCACCCACCGTAGAATACTTATGCTCTTGAGAGAAGCCACTAGTGAAACCTATGGCCCCCGGGTCTATTCTCATCATATCAATCTCCATCACTTTAATCTTGCCTTGCTTTTTACTTTGCTTTTACTTTTTACTTTGCATCTTTATACCAAAAAAACCAAAAATATTATATCTATCAGATCTCACTCTCGTAAGTGACCGTGAAGGGATTGACAACCCCTAATCGCGTTGGTTGCGAGTAGCTGTCGTTTTGTGCAGGTACGAGGGACTTGAGCGTGGCCTCCTACTGGATTGATACCTTGGTTCTCAAAAACTGAGGGAAATACTTACGCTACTCTGCTGCATCATCCCTTCCTCTTCGGGGAAAACCAATGCAAGCTCAAGATGTAGCAAGAAGGATTTCTGGCGCCGTTGCCGGGGAGGTTCGCGCAAGTCAAGATTTGACTCCCGACAACGAGCAATTTCTAGCGCCGTTGCCGGGGAGTCTACGCAAAAAGTCAACATACCAAGTACCCATCACAATCCCTATCTCTCGCATTACATTATTTGCCACTTGCCTCTCGTTTTCCTCTCCCCCCAATTCACCCTTGCCGTTTTATTCGCCCTCTCTCTCTATCCTCCCTCTCTATTTGCCTCTTTTGCCCGTTTGCTCTTGTTTGCTCGTGTGTTAGATTGCTTGTTTGTCGCGATGGCTCAATATACTACCAAATTGTGTGACTTCACCAATACCAATAATAATGATTTCCTTAGCACTCCGATTGCTCCTCTCACCGGTGTTGAATCTTGTGAAATTAATGCTGCTTTGTTGAATCTTGTTATGAAAGATCAATTCACCGGCCTTCCTAGTGAAGATGCCGCTACTCATCTAAATAGCTTCATTGATTTATGTGATATGCAAAAGAAAAAAGATGTCAATAATGATGTCGTTAAATTGAAGCTATTTCCTTTTTCTCTTAGAGATCGTGCTAAAGCTTGGTTTTCGTCTTTGCCTAAAAATAGTATTGATTCATGGAACAAGTGCAAAGATGCTTTTATCTCTAAGTATTTTCCTCCCGCTAAGATCATCTCTCTTAGAAATGATATTATGAACTTTAAACAACTTGTTCATGAACATGTTTCACAATCTTGGGAGAGAATGAAATTAATGATACGTAATTGCCCTACTCATGGTTTGAATTTGTGGATGATTATACAAAAATTTTATGCCGGATTGAATTTTGCTTCTAGAAATCTTTTAGATTCGGCCGCGGGAGGCACTTTTATGGAAATCACTTTAGGATATGCTACTAAACTCCTAGATAATATTATGGTTAATTATTCTCAATGTCATACTGAAAGATCTTCTAATAAAAAAGTGCATGCGATAGAAGAAATCAATGTTTTGAGTGGAAAGATGGATAAACTTATGAAATTATTTGCTACTAAGAGTGTTTCTTCTAATCCTAATGATATGCCTTTGTCTACTTTGATTGATAATAACAATGAATCTATGGATGTGAATTTTGTTGGTAGGAATAATTTTGGTAACAACGCTTATAGGGGGAATTTTAATCCTAGGCCATATCCTAGTAATCCTTCTAATAATTATGGGAATTCCAACAACAACTCTTATGGAAATTATAATAAGATGCCCTCTGAATTTGAGAATAGTGTTAAAGAGTTTATGAATTCACAAAAGAATTTTAATGCTTTGCTTGAAGAGAAACTGCTTAAAGTTGATGATTTGGCTAGGAACATTGATAGAATTTCTCTTGAGATTGATTCTTTAAAGCTTAGATCTATTGCTCCTAAACATGATACCAATGAGTCTCTCAAAGTCATGATAATTTCCATTGATGAGTGCAAGGAAAGAACCGCTAGGATGCGTGCTTCCAAAGATGCCTTTATTAAAGTGTGTTCCTCCAATTACTATGAAAATCAAGATGAAGATCTAAAAGTTATTGATGTGTCCCATATTAAATCTTTATTTTGAAATATGAATCTTGATGAAACTGAATATGATCTTCCTTTACCTAGAAGGCGTTCTAAAAATTCGGAGTATCTAGATCTTAATGATGAAATTAATGAAAGTGGGATTGAAAGAAATAAAAATCTAGATGTTGCTAAACCCACTATATTGGATTTCAAGGAATTTAATTATGAAAGTTGCTCTTTAATTGATTGTATTTCCTTGTTTCAATCTGTGCTAAATTCTCCACATGCTTATAGTCAAAATAAAGCCTTTACCGAACATATTGTTGATGCCTTGATGCAATCTTATGAAGAAAAAATTGAGTTGAAAGTTTCTATCCCTAGAAAACTCTATGATGAGTGGGAACCAACTATTAATATTAAAATTAAAGATCATGAGTTTTATGCTTTGTGTGATTTGGGTGCTAGTGTCTCTACTATTCCCAAAACTTTGTGTGATTTACTAGATTTCCGTAATTTTGATGATTGCTCTCTAAACTTGCATCTTGCGGATTCTACTATTAAGAAACCTATGGGAAGAATTAATGATGTTCTTATTGTTGCAAATAGGAATTATGTGCCCGTAGATTTCATTGTTCTTGATATAGATTGCAATCCTTCTTGCCCTATTATTCTTGGTAGACCTTTCCTTAGAACGGTTGGTGCGATTATTGATATGAAGGAAGGGAATATTAGATTTCAATTTCCATTAAAAAGGGCATGGGACACTTTCCAAGAAAGAAAATAAAATTACCATATGAAACTATCATGAGAGCCACTTATGGATTGCCTACCAAAGATGGCAATACCTAGATCTATCCTCGCTTTTATGCCTAGCTAGGGGCGTTAAACGATAGCGCTTGTTGGGAGGCAACCCAATTTTATTTTTATTCCTTGATTTTTTCTACTGCTTAGTAATAAATAAATTATTTAGCCTCTGTTTTGGTTGTGTTTTTTGTGTTTAATTAGTGTATGTTGCAAGTAGAACCATTGGGAAGACTTGGGGAAAGTCTTGTTGAACTTGCTGTGAAAAACAGAAACTTTAGCGCTCACGAGAACTGCTGTCATTTTTATTTGGAGAGTTATATTTAGTTAATTATTTTTGAATATGACTAACAGATAAATTTCTCACGTCCAGCAATTTATTTTAGAATTTTTGGGGTTCCAGATCTTGCGCTAGCTACAGATTACTACAGACTGTTCTGTTTTTGACAGATTCTGTTTTTTGTGTGTTGTTTGCTTATTTTAATGAATCTATGGTTAGTAAAATAGTTTATAATCCATAGATAAGTTGGAATAAATTAGGTTTAACACCAATATAAATAAATAATGAGTTCATTACAGTACCTTGAAGTGGTCTTTTGTTTTCTTTCGCTAACGGAGCTCACGAGTTTTCTATTTTGAGTTTTGTGTTGTGAAGTTTTCAAGTTTTGGGTGAATTCTTTTGATGGATTATGGAACAAGGAGTGTCAAGAGTGTAAGCTTGGGGATGCCCATGGCACCCCCAAGATAATCCAAGGACACCAAAAAGTCAAAGCTTTGGGATGCCCCGGAAGGCATCCCCTCTTTCGTCCACTTCCATCGGTAATTTACTTGGAGCTATATTTTTATTCACCAACATGATATGTGTTTTGCTTGGAGCGTCTTGTATTATTTGTGTCTTTGTGTCTTAGTATGCCACAATCATCCTTGCTGTACACACCTTTTGAGAGAGCCATACATGAATTAAAATTTGATAGAATACTCTATGTGCTTCACTTATATCTTTTGAGCTAAGTAGTTTTGCTCTATGTGCTTCACTTATATTTTTTGAGCGTTATAATTTTCCTCTATGTGCTTCACTTAGATCTTTTAGAGCACGGTGGTGGATTTGTTTTAAAGAAACTATTGATCTCTCATGCTTCACTTAAACTATTTTGAGAGTCTCTTAATAGCATGGTAATTTGCTTAATAATAATATGCTTGGTGTTCAAGATTTGTGAAACTTTCTTTTGAGTGTATTGAATACTAAGAAAAGATTGAAGCATGATAATTGTTTTGAGATATGGAGGTGATAATATTAAAGTCATGCTAGTTGAGTAGTTGTGACTTTAAAGAATACTTGTGTTAAAGTTTGTGATTCCCGTAGCATGCACGTATGGTGAACCGTTATGTGATGAAGTCGGAGCATGATTTATTTATTGATTGTCTTCCTTATGAGTGCGGTCGGGGACGAGCGATGGTCTTTTCCTACCAATCTATCCCCTAGGAGCATGCGCGTAATACTTTGCTTTGATAACTTCTAGATTTTTGCAATAAGCATATGAGTTCTTTATGACTAATGTTGAGTCCATGGATTATACGCACTCTCACCCTTCCACCTTTGCTAGCCTCTCTAATACCGCGCACTTTTCGCCGGTATCATACACCTACCATATACCTTCCTCAAAACAGCCACCATACCTAGCTATCATGGCATTTCAATAGCCATTCCGAGATATATTGCCATGCAACTTTCCACCATCTAGTTTATCATGACGCATGCCATGATTGTCATATTGCATATCCCGGTACACCGCCGGAGGCATTCATATAGAGTCATATTTTGTTCTAAGTATTGAGTTGTAAGAAAAATAAAAGTGTGATGATCATCATTATTAGAGCATTGTCCCAGTGAGGAAAGAATGATGGAGACTATGATTCCCCCATAAGTCGGGATGAGACTCCGGACGAAAAAAAAGAGGCCAAAGAAGCCCAAATAAAAAGAGGCCATAAAAAAGGAGAAAAGGCCCAAATAAAAAAATGAGATAAAAAGAGAGAAGGGACAATGTTACTATCCTTTTACCACACTTGTGCTTCAAAGTAGCACCATGATCTTCATAGTAGAGAGTCTCTCATGTTATCACTTTCATATACTAGTGGGAATTTTTCATTATAGAACTTGGCTTGTATATTCCAACCACGGGCTTCCTCAAATTGCCCTAGGTCTTCATGAGCAAGCAAGTTGGATGCACACCCACTTAGTTCCTTTTGATGAGCTTTCATATACTTATAGCTCTAGTGCATCCGTTGCATAGCAATCCCTACTCACTCACATTGATATCTATTAATGGGCATCTCCATAGCCCGTTGATACACCTAGTTGTTGTGAGACTATCTTCTCCTTTTTGTCTTCTCCACAACCACCATTCCATTCCACCTATAGTGCTATATCCATGGCTCACGGTCATGTATTGCGTGAAGATTGAAAAAGTTAGAGTATGAAACAATTTCTTGGATTGTCATTGGGGTTGTGCATGATTTAAATATTTTGTGTGGTGAAGATAGAGCATAGCCAGACTATATGATTTTATAGGGATAACTTTCTTTGGCCATGTTATTTTGAGAAGACATAATTGCTTTGTTAGTATGCTTGAAGTATTACTATTTTTATGTCAATATAAAATTTTGTCTTGAATCTTTCTAATCTGAATATTCATACCACAATTAAGAACATTTGCATTGAAATTTTGCCAAGTAGCACTCCGCGTCAAAAATTCTCTTTTTATCATTTACCTACTCGAGGATGAGCAGGAATTAAGCTTGGGGATGCCTGATACGTCTCCAACGTATCTATAATTTTTGCTTGCTCCATGCTATATTATCTACTGTTTTGGACTATATTGGGCTTTATTTTCCACTTTTACATTATTTTTGGGACTAAACTATTAACCGGAGGCCCATCCCAGAATTGCTGTTTTTTGCCTATTTCAGTGTTTCGAAGAAACGGAATATCAAACGGAGTCCAAACGGAATAAAATCTTCGGGAACATGATTTTCTCACTGAACGTGATCCAGGAGACATGGACCTTGCTCCAAGGAACAAAAGAGGCGGTCACGAGGGTGGGGCGCCCCCCTAGGGCGCGCCCCCTAACTTGTGGGCCCCTCGGTGCTCCTCCGGTGTACTTCTTCCTCCTATATATACACACGTACCCCCAAATGATCATAACAGGAGCCAAAAACCTAATTCCACTGCCGCAATTTTCTGTATCCACGAGATCCCATCTTGGGGCCTGTTCCGGAGCACCGCGGAAGAGGGTCGTCATCACGGAGGGCTTCTACATCATCATAGCCTCTCCGATGAAGTGTGAGTAGTTTACCTCAGACTTTCGGGTCCATAGTTAGTAGCTAGATGGCTTCTTCTCTCTCTTTGAATCTCAATACAAAGTTCTCGCCCTCTCTTGTGGAGATCTATTCGATGTAATCTTCGTTTTGCGGTGTGTTTGTTGAGACCGATGAATTGTGGGTTTATGATCAAGTCTATCTATAAATAATACTTGAATCTTCTCTGAATTCTTTTATGTATGATTGGTTATCTTTGCAACTCTCTTCGAATTATCCGTTTGGTTTGGCCAACTAGATTGGTAGTTCTTGCCATGGGAGAAGTGCTTAGCTTTGGGTTCGATCTTGCGGTGTCCTTACCCAGTGACAGAAAGGGAAGCAAGGCACGTATTGCATCGTTGCCATCGAGGATAACAAGATGGGGTTTATTTCATATTGCATGAATTTATCTCTCTACATCATGTCATCTTGCTTAAGGCGTTACTTTGTTTTTAACTTAATACTCTAGATGCATGCTGGATAGCGGTCGATGAGTGGAGTAATAGTAGTAGATGCAGAATCGTTTCGGTCTACTTGTCACGGACGTGATGCCTATATACATGATCATGCCTAGATATTCTCATAACTATGCTCAATTCTGTCAATTGCTCAACAGTAATTTGTTCACCCACCGTAGAATACTTATGCTCTTGAGAGAAGCCACTAGTGAAACCTATGGCCCCCGGGTCTATTCTCATCATATCAATCTCCATCACTTTAATCTTGCCTTGCTTTTTTTACTTTGCTTTTACTTTTTACTTTGCATCTTTATACCAAAAATATTATATCTATCAGATCTCACTCTCGTAAGTGACCATGAAGGGATTGACAACCCCTAATCACGTTGGTTGTGAGTAGCTATCGTTTTTTGCAGGTACGAGGGACTTGAGCGTGGCCTCCTACTGGATTGATACATTGGTTCTCAAAAACTGAGGGAAATACTTATGATACTCTGCTGCATCATCCCTTCCTCTTCAGGGAAAACCAACGCAAGCTCAAGATGTAGCAGCGTGCGCCGCTCAGTCGCTGATGAATATTAAGCTTCGGCTGATGCATACGATGCAGATCACCCATACTATGCCCACATGATGGTTAGTGCTATCAGGCCAGAGGCCCCTCGGATCAAATATCCAAACCGTAGTGGATTAGGAGCACGCGGTAATGAGCAGAGACTCACGATCGATGTGACCCCATCGCCCCATCTCGAGTACTTGCGGCAAGGGCTAAGAATGCCCGGCCATGCCTCGTAAGTATCTCGCGGGCACCTTCCAGGTCAACCTGACTCCACATCACTCACTATTAAGCTCGCGCGGGTACCCCTCAGGGTTGACCCGTCTTTAGTAACATGGCTCAGTGTAAAGTCATAGTAACCATAGTACCTGTGTGTCTAACACCAAAGGGAAACCCCAAGGAATCACCCCCGGTGAATTCCACTCGATGTTATCATCAAGGTGAACGTAAGAGGAACCACCCTCGAGGTTCACACTTGAGGGGTTGCACGACAGAGCCGTAACGGAAGTGGTTAAGGAGGATATCATCCTCGGTGACCTCGGCCGTATAGCTACACTACAGAGATCTCATCAGGAGTGATGTAAGAGGTTCCACCCTCGGCACTCGATGGTAACTCTGTAGAGTCGTACAACTAGGGGGGTGATGTGCGGTGTTGGGGCCTGGACGTCGATCAAGTTGACCGAGTCATCGAACATAAAGCAAGGCAACTGGGACAAGGTGGGGTCACTGGTGGATCTCTAACCAACCTATACTAAGCAGTTTAGGATAAGCGGTAAGGTATGAAAGCAGGTAACAAAAACAAGCTATGCATCAGAGTAGGGTCATACAGAAAGCAGTAGCAATTCTAATGCAAGCATGAGAGGGAAAGAAATGGGCGATATCGGAATGCTCAAGGGGGGTTTTCTTGCCTGGTTGCTCTGGCAAGGAGGGGGGTCGTCGTCGACGTAGTCGATCACAGGGGCAACATCGGTCCTGGGGTCTATCGGAGAGAAGGGGGAAGAAATAGTAAATACAGAGCAAACAATGCATCACAAGGCAGAACATGACGATAGGCAGATCTAGGGTTGCCCTAACGTAGTACTACACGTTGTAGACGGAAGGGATAAACATCCGAGGATGAATCCCCGGTGTTAGACGAAATCCGGACAAATGAAAGAGAGGGGACGGTTCCATGTTCAGCATGTTAGGGGCATGTGACACGTATGTGGGTAGTGTAATCGGGTTCGTCTCGTCGTTCTGAGCAACTTTCGTATATAAAGTTTTTCTATCCGAGCTACGGTTTATTTTCTATGATTTTTCAAAGTTTTAAACATATTCTGGAATTATTTAAAATAACAGAAAAGAAAATATGACGTCAGCATGATGTGTTGATGACGTCAGCAGTCAGCAGACTCGCTGACCAGGTCAAACCTGACCTGTGGGTCCAGTGGGACCCACATGTCAGCCTCTGTTAGTCTAATAGTGCATTAAACTAACAAACCTAGGTTAGTTAGCTACTGGACCCCACCTGTCATAGACTAGTTAGCTAAACTAATTAGTTTTAATTATTAAAACATTTAATTAGTTTAATTCACAGTGGGGCCCGCATGTCAGTGCCATTGGGCGGCCTAGTCAGCAATTGACTGGGTCAACCCAGTCAACTGGGCCATCAGGGCCCACTGGTCAATGACCCATGGGCGGGGCCCACTAAGCCACGTCAGGTCAGCGCCGGAGAGAGCTCCGGCGAGCCTCTCCCGCGGCGGCCCTTCGCCGGAGATGGCCGGAAAACGAGCACAGGGCTCCGTTCACACCCAGCCAGGTGCGTTCGAACGCGGACGGTGTCGCGCGTCGAGTGGTGGCAGTAGCGCGACCGGACTTGGCCGGAATCGTCGCCAGCGATGAGCAAAGGCGTCGGCGCGTATGGGTGCTCGACGGAAATGGCGCTACGGTGGCTCAAATCGGACGCTGCTAGGCTCGTTCGGACGCGGGAGAAGCGGCGCATCCAACTGCGACCTTAGCTCGAGCGGGAGCTGGTTGCAACAACGACGGCATTGAGCGGGGCAGACGGCCGAAACGGGCGTTGGCGGGGATCGGGCTACGGGGCACAGGGAGGGGCGTGCGCGTGCGCGTTGGTCTCCTGGGAACACCAGGAGCATGGCGGAGGCCTCAGGCGAGTGTGACAAGGGCCATGGCCACGACCACGAGCTCGTCGGCGGCGAACAGAGCTCGAGCGCGGCAGCAGCTAGCTACGGCGTGTGAAGGGGGTAAACCGAGGGGAGCAAGAGATGGAGGAGCTCACCTAGCGGCACGCACGGTGGCCCTTGAAAGATTAGGAGCAGTAGGAGCGTCGGGAGGAGGAAGATCGCCGACGACCGAGGTGGAAAGGGGGCGGCTCGATCCATGGCTTGCGGTGCTCCTCGAGCTCGATGGCGAGGCGTAGTCGAGGTAGAGGTTGTCGGCGCGTCTTGCGGACGTGCTGGCGAGGCACGGGGTGGCCGGTGGCCGCGGTGATGATGGAGAACGGTGATGACCGTGGTCGGAGGTGGATGGGGGGAATGAGGGGGGAGGAGAGGAGGAATCTGCTGGGGAGAGGGAGAGGCAGAGCGAGCAGGCGGGCGAGTGGGGGTGGCAGAGCAAGTGGAAGGGGATCCCGAGGCATCGAGGAGATCTTTATCCCCCTCGTCGTCGGCGAGGTGGTTCGGTGGTGACGCGCGGGCGCGTGCCCCTCGGTCGGTTGAACAGCGGGAGGGGAGAGCGACCGGGGAGGGGTAGTTGGGCCGGCCTGCTGGGATGGGCCGAAGCCCAGGGGGAGGCCAGGGGCTTTCTCTCTCTCCCGTCTGCTTTCCTTTTTCTTTTTCCTTTTTTTTTCATTTTCAGCAGCTTTTGCATTTTCCTTTTAGCCAAAAATGACCTTGCAAAATTATGCCACTGGCCAAAACAAATTCCTAGAATTATTGTGCACTACCACAAAAGCTTGGGAGGCTTTTGGAATAGTTGCCAATTTTATAAATTAAAAAGGGCATTTAATTTATTGCTTAGGTCACTATTTTAAGTAGTTTAGGCCACTTAAACCCTTTGCAAAAATGTTGGTTCACCACCAATATTAGTTGTGGAATATTTGGCACATGATGAACATTTTAGTTTTCATGTTTGATCATTTTGAATTTCACTCATAATTTCAAAATGAATTCAACTGGAATTTGAAAGAGAGAGGAGACAATGATGATCAAACACTTATTTAGCAAAATGATTAACTTAACCCCAGGGGTTACTGTAGCATCATTACACCGGGGTGTTACAGGGGCCGCCCAGCGAGGACGATGATGAAGAGCCTCGCCCACCGAACACAGGAGGACAGAAGAAATCCCCC